>NC_141607.1:50484406-50642739 GCF_047967505.1 Dipteris shenzhenensis | reverse complement strand
AAAATCTGAAAGCCAATAGTGACAAGATATTGTCCTATCTTGTCATACCATGCTCTAGGTGCTTGCTTCAAGCCATACAAGGCTTTCTTCAACCTGCAAACAAACTCAAGATGAACAACATGAACATAAGCTGGTGGCTGCTCCATAAAGACCTCTTCTTGCAAATCACCATGCAAGAAGGCATCTTTACATCCATCTGATGTAAAGACCATCCCTTTGATGCAGCCATAGCAATGACTGCTCTTACGGTTACTATCCTTGCAACCGAACTGAATGTTTCTTCATAATCAATGCCATATGTCTGTGCATACCCCTTGACAACTAATCTTGCCTTGTATCTGTTCACAGAACCATCTGCATTGTGCTTCACCTTATAAACCCACTTACAGCCAATTGCATTCTTGTCTTTAGGCAAAGGCATCAATTCCCATGTAGATTTGCTTCCAAGGCATCCATTTCTTCATCCATGGCTTTCTCCCATTTTTCTTTTCCCATGGCTTGCTCAAAAGAAGTGGGTTCTGGTTCTTGTATCACTTTGACCATATAGGCATAGTGAATGGCTGTAAATCCATCATATTTCAGCCTATCCACAGGATACTTGACTCGAGTAGACCTGCACAAAATAGGCTCACTACCAGGTGCTCTCAAAACATCCCTGGTCTTCCTTACTCTAGGTGTAACAATAGAAGGAATACCCAACTCATCATCAATGCTCTGTTCTGAGCCACTGGATTCACCATCCACATAAGAGTGACCTGCATTCACATCGAGCATGGGCTGATCTACCTTCTCTTTTCCCATACCACTATCTGCATTGCTTTGAGGAGATTCTCCTGATCTCAATCTGCATGTCCATGGCGAAGTATGTGAACCACTGTTAGAGGACATTGCAGGTCCACTTAATATTTTGTGATTGCTGTTGTGAATTCTGTGTAGCATTACCATTTTGTGCATCTACATCATCAATCACATTTATTGGTTTATATCAGCTGCTCATCTCATCAAAAACAACATCTCTGCTCAGTGTAAACTTACAAGTAGAAGGGTTATAGCATCTATACCCTTTCTACTGCAAAGAATAACCAATAAAGATGCACTTCTCAGCTTTTGGATCCAACTTGGACATCAACTCATCTGGCACATGAACATAGGCAAGCAACCAAAAATTTTCAAATGAGAAATATATGGTTTCCTACCAGTATACATCTCCTCTAGCATCATGCCATGTATTGCTGCAGTGGGAGTCCTGTTCATTATGTAAACTACTATAGCAACTGCTTCAGCCCAATAATAATCAAGGAGGACTTTATCATTTAGCATGGCCCGAGATACCTCTCCAATATGCCTGTTTTTCCTTTCTACAAGTCCATTTTGCTATGGGGTATGACTGCATGAATATTGCTGCTTTATGCCACGCTCCTGCAGGAACCTTGCAAACTCATTTGAGAGGTACTCTCCCCCTCCATCTGACCTTAGGCATTTTATTTGCAGGCCTGTTTCTTTTTCAACCATAGCTTTAAAAGCTTTGAAATGCCCAAACACTTCACTTTTGTTTTTCATAAAATGCACCCAAACTTTTCTGCTGTAGTCATCAATAAAAGTAACAAAATAATGATAGCCTCCAATAGATGCAGCTTTAGTAGTTCACACATCAGAGTGGATTAATTCCAATGGCTTCTTACTCTCTTGAACATGTCTAGGAAATGGTTTCCTTGCTTGTTTTCCAAGTTGACAGGCTTCACATACCTTATGCATTTTTGCAACCTTGAATTTAGGCAATCCTACAACAATATTTTGGGCCTGCATTGATTTAAGTTACTGTACATTAACATGACTAATCTGTTTATGCCAGATATCAATATCTGCAACTACACCGGTCCCATGTGCAAACATTGCTGCACTCACTTTAGGCATGTCCGCATCCAACATAAACATCCTGCCCTTCTTCTTTCCTTTTGCTATCAAGCGACCATTATTTTTCATATCCTCAACAAAGCATCCATGAGGATTAAATCTGACCTGCAAGCCCTGCTCAACCATTTGACCAACAGAAACCAGGTTCTTGGTGATATTCGGTACATCAAATACATCAGATAGGTATTTCTTTTTCCCATCCTTCATAGACAAAGGAATTTTACCAATCTGCACAATAGGATGTGCAGTATCATCACCAGTCTCCACAAATCTTGGTTTTTCTATTTTCCTTGCATCCTGCATCCATTCTGCATGACTTGTCATGTGGTTTGACGCACCTGAGTCAACATACCACACATCATTTCTTTCTTTTGCACTTGTCACAGAATTGGTCATGTGCTGCACTATAAATAGATGCTCATTTCTGTCATCACCCTGTCTACTAGAAGATGCATAATTGCCTTGCTGCAATTTTCCATTCATAATGTCATTCTGCTTTTTGTAGCAGTCTTTAGCCATATGACCCATTTTACCACAGTAGTAGCATTCAACATTGCTGTTTGCGTTTTGGCCTCTCTGCCATCCACCACGACCTCTTTGGCTCCCCCTGCCTCTAGAGTTAGCATGTCCTCCTCCAAAGGATTGGTTTTCTTGAGTTTGTTGCATATTTTGATTTCTACCATGGCCTCCACATCGGCCTCCTCTACCTCTGCCTCTACCTCTTCCAGCATTTGAGTAGAAGACAGTTTCTTTTAAAGTTCCTCCTGAAGAAGATGCACCACCATTTCTCTGCTCTTCAGAAATTAGAAGAGCAAACAACTCCTCAAAATCAGGAAATTTTTCAGGGACGGCAATGGATGTCCAGAACTGTGCATAATCCTTCCTAGACCATTCAAGGTCACAGAAACCAAATCATCATCTTCCACTGGCAACCCAATGGAAGCAAGTGCATCTGCAATTTTCTTCACCTTCATGTGGTAGTCATTGATGCTCATATTTTGTCTCTGCACATTGTGCAACTCCTGCTTGAGCTACATTTTCCTGGCTTGTGTATTTGTGCTATACATTTTTCCCAAAGTATCCCATGCCTCCTTTGGCATACTTGCATCCTGAATATGCACAATCGTAGAATCTGAAATACTAATAGACAACCAGTACATATCTTTTCTGGATCTCTCATGCCATCCTTTAAATGCCTGCATTTCCTGTTGATTGGGAACATTAGGTAGAACTGGTTCTTCTTCATTTCCTGTAATGAACTCCCAATATCCTTTTCCCATAAGGAAATTTGTCATTCTAAACTTCCATGCTTGGAAGTTATTCTTGTCAAGCTTTTCAGTGACAATCTGTGAAAGAGAATTAGATGCCATTACAGAACACTGCAAAATATTCTGTCACTGCAAAAAACACAGCTTCTGCCTCACACAGGCAAATCTGCAAAACTTATGAAAGTGGTATTTGACCACACAGTCACTTCCTAGTGATGATTTTGCATCAACAGGCAATAAGGATGATTCTGTAACTCCTAGTATCTCTACGCACAGGCATATGATGCAATTTCTATGGCAACTTTTCACTGACCTGTAGAGTAGTGGTCGCACAGCAAAAATAGGGCCTTTTTCTCGGTGCCTGCGAAAATCTTCCGCCACCAAAACGGGCCCCGAAATGGCCCCGCAGCATATATTGCCCTCTCGCCACACCGCGAAGGGCATCTCAATCTGAGACAATGCACTCTTGCACTTTTCGGCTGTGCTACCTCCAGAGTTTTGCTCCCAAACTCGAAAAAGGAAAGCAACACTGGTCCTCTTACCAGGACACTGCGAACTTGGTTTGCTTTCTTGAGATCCTTACCACGAACTAGGCTGAAAATAGTTTTCCTCTTCTTAGTTGTGAAAGCCAAAAGAACTCTAGTACAAAGAAATAGGAGAACCCTATATGTGGGTCTCAAACCAAACTCAGCTAACTAAGGTGGCATACTAATTGAGCCACGAACTAGAGTAGATAAGGATAGCTGTCATCCAGCTATTATTCATGGGCGGTGTACCAACCGCATCTGCAACTAACAAGTCGGTGACAAGTTGGTGACATAAATGCACAATGGTCACCTTGGCATATCAGGAGCTCGATATCTCAACAGAGAAGAGATACAAGCTGGCAAAGAATAGATTCTTGGAAAGATGCAAGTTTGAGCCCATTGATGGCTAACACTTTTGTGAAGCTTGCAGGATCGCCCTTGATAAGGGAAGAAAAGGAAACTTGCCACAGATTGAGTGGATGGAAAAGTTTCAACGGGTCATTTGTCATATATGCATATTTAACGATGACTTGAAGTACATTCTAGCATCATTCTGCTCCATTTAGGTTGAAAAAAAGCTCTTCTCTTTTTGAGATCTTGATAAAGGCAAGGGAGTTATAGATGGGATGTGGAAAGCCACAAACAGTGAAGGGCAGGAGACCTACATCTGAGTACATGATGGCAAAGAGGACTCGGTTCTATAGATGCTTGAAAGGTGTTGTAAGCAATACGCAAGGCATACCAAGTAATAAGGTTGAGGCAAAGGATTTAAACACCGCCGTTGCGAGATACAGGGATGTTACTTGCATTGTCTTCCACGAGGACTCAGTGTTTCAGAGCATGGTGGATGTTTGCCAAGCATATGAAATAGGGAAGATATCCTTTGAGGCACCAGAGCACACTGCAACTCAGAGGAAAGAAATCAAGAAACCGATGTCTATTGTTTGGTGGAGGGCATTAAGGTTTGTTCCAAATGCAATAATAGAAGAAGTATGCAAGAAGATCCTAAGTGGTGACTGCTTCTTTGGAAAGAAGAGCAAGCATAGCAACTTGGATGAAGTGGCCACCTGAATAATTCAAAGTGAGGCCGCTCTCTCGGCACTATTATTTTTATTGAAATCTGATGATGAGTTAGCTGGCAAGTCAATTGATGTAGATAAGAAGAAAGCACTTAGCCTAGGTCAACTCCTTGATAAGACATGGGCTAGCAAGTGGTTGGCTTCAATGGCTGTAGATGCCACACCAACAAAGGATCTAAGAGCTAAAATGCCAAAGGTTGTTGAGACAGAATATATGGACATCAAGAAAAAGGCCTTCCAGTCCACTACCCAAGGTAGAGCAATTGGTGGTTTAGATGATGGTTCTCTGTTTAGCTTCTCCTATGATATCCTGCTATCAGAGAATGATACAAAATTTGCACGCATCAATGGCATTGATACAGAGCATTTCATAACAATGAGCGGTCATGCTTGGGAGAAGCCATGCGTATTTATCATAGATGAATCGCAAGACCTTGCAGTGTCACAGATAGTTGAACTTGTGCTGTTTATCATAGAAGGTCCTATGGCAGATAAGAAAAGATCAATGTTGGTCCTGTTTGTGACAGAATCACAAAGGGATGCCTTGTATGCGAGTTTGACATCTATATTTGGGTATTTACTTCCAAAAGTATACCATGGTATAGTCCTACGCAATCATATGACTGTCTTGGAAGGAATTGCCATTCAAGTCTTGCAGCCTTTCTTGATGTGCTTCTTATCCAGGGGTGGTGGCAATCTAATCAAAATTCCTTTAAGGACTCTCGAGCTTTTTTACTCGAGCTTTTTTACTTTGAGGACAATAAGGTTAAGCTTGATGCAGCAATGGTGGATTACAGAAAGCCGACGGATCCTGATGTGATACTAGAGATGACAAAGAATTTATTGAATGATGGGTGGGAAGTAGCATTGTATTGAATGGGTTTTGCTGCTGAGAAATTGCTACGCCAAGGTAGAAATGTAAATGTCATTGATATCCCCCATCAAATTGAGTTCTTTGACACATATTACAGCTGCACTACCTTCTTTGAAGAGGAAAATGTCAAAGAAGAGGGTAATGAGAAAAATGTTGAAGACGAGGGTAGTGAGTTTGAGGGTGATGATTCTAGCTCAGGTGATGATGAGGATGAAATCTCTGCATCCGATGACTTATGCCAAGAAGAAATCCGCACAAAGAATAAGGGTGATCAATTGTCAACTAGAGTCAAGGAGGTTCCACTCATCATACGGGAAGGCTCGCAGCAGCAAGAAGTAGTAGTACAGCACATCAGAGGAAAAGGTAAGGCTAAAGAGGTGGAAGCACTTCCCTGGAAATTAAAAGTGAGGAAGGCACCCTTGATCTTGGGTGAAGGACATGCAAGTGGATCAAGCAAGGAAGCCTTACTCAAAGAAGGTATGGACGAGGCAAAGCATGACTAGGAGGAGTTACCAGGAGGCATAGATGGTTCTTCAACCATGATCTTACAGACTCCAGAGCAACCTACTAGTCAGGAACCTAGTAGCCAGGTCCCTACTCACCAAGAACTTGGTCATGAGACTCTAGAGCAGCCTACTAGTCAGGTGCTTGGAACTAAAGAGCAAACTACTGAGGACCTTGCTACTGAGACTCCAGTCTTAGAGCAGCCTATTACTCAGGACCCTGGTAGTCAAGGGCCTGGCATTGAGGACATTGGTACTAAGTAACATGATGGCTGATAGCTTTGTAATCACAAGTTTTGGACTTCTATGTAAAGCGAATATCTAATAAAAAGTTTACTACTTTTTTTATTTCTTTACTCTCATTATTGTGTATAAAGATTGTTTATGAGGTCCATTTTATACTTAATGGTGTATTTTAAACTTTATGTCAAATGTATTTTATAGTTAAGGGTGTTTTTTAATACCAAGTGAGGTGTATATGTACACCACTTACACATAAAATGATTTATCTACACTACCTTTCTAAGGGGTTTATGTACACCACCTTTCTAAAAGAAATGGTCATAAAGGTGTGTGCACACCACTTATACATAAAGGTGTTTATTTACACCACCTTTCTGAGAGAATTGGTCATCTATTGATGTTCTTAGGTGATAGTAGTTCAATTCACAAGAAGTTATGAAGATGTTTATGTAGACCACCTTTGTAAGAGATTTTTGTGAAGTTATGAAGATGTTTATGTAGACCACCTTTGTAAGAGATTTGGTTATGCATTGATGTTCTTAGTACTTAATCATCAAATCTTTTGTTTTGAGTTGTCAAATCTAGTTCAAAAAACAACATTACTAGTATATTCCAAATTTTTGGACTGTTTTTTAGTCATTTCTTAAATTGTACTTTATACAAGTCCAAAAATTTTGAATAGTGTGTTAAAACTAGATTCCTATATAGCCCACTTATATTGCTATCTAGGGAATGTGAGTTTTAGTATGGAAAATGAAATGAATTCTACATTTCCTATATAGGAAATGAGGTATGTATCTAGCAAATTAGCAAGAATGTAAAATTTCCCACATAGTAATTATAATTATCTACATAGGGAATGAGTTATTTATCTCTTAAACACTATTGAATTTCTTCTTTACATCAGAATAATATAAAATATTTTAAAATAAAAATTGATGTATTTTTAATGACAACACACTTAAATTGCCAAATGTGTAATGAATAAAAACACAATGAGCAATGTCAAAATGATATTTTAAATGAACATTAAAAGTAATGTCAAATTGATAATCAATTGAAAGTGTTGATTATAAACTTTTTTATAGGTAAAGTACATACTAATGAATAAAAATGCAATATGCAATGTCAAAATTAATTTTAAATGAAAATGTCAATTATAAATACAATGCACAATGTCAAGTTGATAATAAAGTGAAAGTGTCAACTAATTATTATTTAATAGCCTATGGGTAAAAGTACAACTTCATAAAGATAATTCTAATAAAGGATAATTAATTTGACAAGCTATGAAAAGCACCCTTGAAATTCCAAATTGATTTTGTACATGTAGGATCAAGATTTCTATGATAAAATTATAGCTCAAATTTTTTTTCACTAGATAAATAATTAGTTTATTTAATATTGATTGAGTAACTATAATTTCATGATTTCTAAGATACATAATTGAATAGCATCTTCTACGCATAAGCTTTAAATTTTTGACAATGTGAAATATCCTTTTGATTGAAATTTCAAATGTAACACTCAAGTACATTCTTAAATTAAGTTTAAGTTATCTGTTGAAGCAAGTAAGAGGAAAGCATTTAATGAAAAGTTTTTTTTGGGTAAAATTACTAATTGTAGTAGAGACACAATGCAACCATTTGTATGATTTAATGTTTCATATATGATCTGGCCTAACTCGTAGGGATGTTGGTCCAAGTTTCTTGCTCTTAGGCATCAAGATAGGCATGAGAGGTGGTCTAGTTGTGGCATGAGGTAGCTTGTGCATACACATAGCTTGTGCACTCCCTATGTATGGTAGCCATGCAGCCTCATCATGTTGGGGGGGTGAGAAAGAAGAGAGCATGTATTGAGGTTTGCCCTATAGCCGAGATGAGTGAACATGATGATGAGCCTCCAAAGGAAGCGAGGATTCCAAGTTGGATGAGCATGCGTATCAACAATACAAGGCGGAGTGTGCATCATACCTCAAAGTGGTGACCAAAAAGATTCAGGCAAACTTTTTCCATCTGCAGTAGGATCTCAGTAGGATGAAGCCAAAATCCTTTTGTAGGTGGATGTGGTCCGTAGGGAAAAGGAAGTCTCCAAGAAGACGTGGTTTGAGGTGGGACATAAACACTCTATTTTGTGTGAGCTGGGGATGGATGAAGTCAAGCCAAAGTTGGAGAAGCTTGTGAGAGAGGGGGGTATACCTCTTTTTTACTTGGTGGGTTCCCTCTATGGAGGAGCTAGAACAAATAATTCTTGGCCAATGAGTGTAAACTTCCTGCAAATGGGTATGTGCCTTTCAAGGTAGAGGTTTCTTTCTACTACGTTGCATGTCAGAGTTTCTTAGGAATGATATATTGGGAAGGTCAAATGTTGTCTTTGCAACGGCATCAGTTCTGGTCATCCCTTGGAGTGCAAGCTTTAGTATTGACAAATTCCTATTCAAGGAATGCCCTGTATGGATTGATTTTTTCAACTTTCCACCGTCGTGTCTTGGAAATAATTTAGAGTTGGCAATGTCATTGAGATGAGTGTTGTCGGTGCCTCAGTCTTCCAACCACAAAAGAGCATGGATAATATGGGATAGATCACAAGATCTTCCAGATTTTATTGATATCCAGTTCTCAGACGGCACAGTTGGCCATCAGATCAGGTTTGGGCCATTCCCTGATGCTTGTTTCATATGCAAGAAGTTGGTCATCTCACAAGGTTGTGTCTAGAGTGTGCAGCTAACACTGCCCTAGGGTGATGGAACTAAGGAGCGAGAGAGGGTGGCACAACTGGAGAACCTATCGGGCAAACCCCTGAGTGTGCAAGGTGTCTTATCAACAAGCCGTCAAGAAATATGGGTCCTCGGAGATGGGGTCCGAAAGGATTGATGTGTCTGAGTGTAGTGAAGGGTGGCACATGGTTGGCAAGAAAGGAAGGACCACGGTGGTGGTGGTTGAAAGAAGCAGATGATGGGTCTGAAGAGAAACTTCCAGAGGCATACCATAAGAAGAGCCTATTGGTCCAAGAGAAGTATGCTGAAGGCTCAAAAGCTAGTGATGAAGTAATGCCAAGGCAGAGGAGTATCTCAAAATGCCTCAAGGATGTTGCCAAGTTAAACAGATTGAGGAACGAGAATAGGTTTAATTTTTTCAAGGATGCATACACGGCCATTGCACAATAAGTGGGTCAAGGAGAACCAAGCGAGGAAGGTTCCAAGTGGGTGGTTCTTACTGACATGGAATGTTAGAGGTTGCTATGTTCGAGTGAAGCAAAGAGGGTGTTTGAATATGATCAAAAAACTAAAGCTTGGGTTAGTCCTCTTACAAGAAGTTAAGTGTGGCATGCATGACAGGTTTTGATTTCTTTGCAGGCAAGCTGGTTATGAGATCTTGGCTAATTGCCCATGCAAAGGCTCAAGTGGCACCACTATAATAGTTTCCAAATAGTTTGGGGCCAGGAGGTTTTAGTTGAAGGATGATGGATGTCTCAACATAGTCTCGGTGGAGTTGCATGGTGTTATGTATGGAGTGGTGAATGTTTACGCACCCATCAATTATATGAAAAGGGATGAGCACTAGGGGGATTGTAACCAATTGATGAAGGATGAGAATTGGGTGATTTCAGGGGATTGGAACTTCACAAAGTACCCAGAAGATAGATCCCACCCTAGCACCCCGAGGTCAAGGGAAGAAGCCTGTTCATAGGAGGATTTGTGCCTCACTATCAGGCTGGCTGACTACTATGATCTAAACATGGGTGGTGTAGGGGAATCTACATGGTCGAATCGATGTAAGGGTGAAGAGCTTAGAGTAGGCACACTTGATATGGTGTATGCCTCTCATGAAGGTTGGTGGCTTAGAAGTCTGTTGCAAGGTGAAGTGGTGTCTACCATTGGTTTATCAGAGCATCTCTCGATGATTTGGAAATTTTGTGTTCCGACCAAGGTGGGGCACTCGAGGTACATCCCTCCCTTTTAACTTCAATAATGCCTTGCTAAAGTCGAAGAAGGTGAGTGTAGGTGCAAGGCTCTAAATCCTTGCAAGTTTTGGGTGCATTCAAAAGTAGGGGTATTTTAATTCATCTTTTAAAATTTTTTTAACATGATTAAAATAATAGGAGTTTTTTAATTTAATGTTTGAAAAAAATCACATAGTTCATAAATAAAGAGGGGTGTTTTTATTGGGCTAAAAATTTTAGTCAAGGGGTTTTTTAAATACCCCTTGAATGCATGTGATATACATGCTTTCTTAGTAGTGCACCCCCCAGGGATTGGGGGGTAGAATGGCAGCAAAACATCAGGCTCTTAGAGCTGTCTTGCAAGATTTGCTGGCGGATCCAATAGCTTTATTGGCTAAGCTTGAGAGTGGATTGCATGATAGAGAGATTGAAGAGGTGCAAGTGGCCAGAGTAAGGAGTAGGCAATTATGGTTGGAGGTAGGTGATTGTCCCTCCAAGCTTTCCTTCCAATTGTGTAAGAGAAAGCATGTGAGGGAGATGGTAGATAGGGTGGAGGATGCTCAAGGTAATCTGGTGACTGAGTACTAGCATATCATTGAAGTGTTCTGCCAGTTAAGTGCAATAGAAGAGTGGCATGCCCAACTATAGTCGGCACTTCATGGTCTTGACTGCAGAAGGTTAGACTCGCAAAGGGGCGGCCATTCTCCACAAAGGAAATAAATAAGGTGCTAGATTTGATGCCGAAGTTGGACCGCGCACATGAGACTAGCAGAGCTACACTGAAATGCCTTTATAGCTAGATGAACAATCACGTTTGCAAACACACCAAGAGGAAACACAATTCCAAGGTGAACTCAAAATGCCATGAACTGGAAAAACACTAGGGAAAACTGTATACTGATAAGCCCACAATAACTCTAGAAAATACAACAATGAAATGTGTAGAGGTCACAACCTCTAAGCAACCATGAACTCGTAGACAGAACCCTGTAGGATTAGATAGAACCTTGCTTGCCAATGATTGATTGGATGCCTTGGATCTTTGATAGGACCTCAGACCTTGCTTCCCGTGTTGTGCCTTTTCCCTTTAGATACAACTAAAGGATAGCCTCTTTACCATGGTACCTTATTATATGTCAAAGTTTCTGATAGCCATTCTTGTTGCTTATAGTCTCCCTCCTTCTACCCTTTAAATCACACACAATTTGCAACAAAGACCTTTGAATTTTACAATGCAAATCTGTCTACTGTGTGTATCCCAAGCGCCCTTAAAATTGAATCCATGAGCTACCACGAACTGCCTCTCTTGATTACTGTCTCAAAGGGTCCCCTTCCCATCTGCGAGCTACTACGTAGCTTTTCTGCCTACTACCTTCCCACCACTTTGTAGAAACCTTCAAAATTTCAGAGAGAACTTTTCTTTGCTTCCCATATCTTGAAGTGAGTAGCGAGATTATCCCTTGCTTATACTGAAAAAACACTTTAGAGCTAAAACAATCGTCACCTTCTCTTGAAATCCACCTTTCGAATTACACACACCCAACTAATAGTGCTTCCTTACAGGCCACAAGCGGAATTGTCCAGCACAGATAACTTAATAAGGTGCATGCAAGATGATCATTGCGTGCCTAGCTGCCTTCAATCGAGCTCTTGATGACCAGGCGTATCCAAAATGCTCACGAGTACACAACTATCAAAAGAGCTCAACACAAAGCCGACAATTTTTAGCTTCATGAGTCAGCCAACCACAATACTTTGTAGGTCATCGACCATCCACTCGGAACTCGGCTATTCCAAGAGCCGTTCTGTCAGAAAAAACCAGTGAAAACCACGTACAGCCCGCTCTCAAACCATTACGTGATGATCTGTTAGCCGCTAATCGATGTATATTTGGATAGCACCGGTGGGAGGCCTTGCGCGATCAGCTGCAGCTCAAAAACTCGGTGATCCTCACGATGAGTTCCCTTACCAGCCACGAGCTTCAATTGTATTGTCCTACTCATGAAATAACGTCGCCATCTGCACCTACTTGGAAACCAAACTCCGTTGCCATAGCTCATCCTACGCATACAGAGAATCAATCTCCCATAACTTGATAAAGGACTATCTCGAGTAGGTCCTCCAAGATCCCACCTCGGTAGATATTTTGAGCCAGTCGATTACTCTTCAAAGCTCCTAGCGTTCCCACCCCGCAATCAGCCGATGAACCTCTGAGCCCAAATGAATCTTGCCTAGCTTCTGCTTGTAATATTTTCTAGCTTCCATGGGTTATCTACGGCCAGTCAAGGCCTCATGCAGCACATACGATCGCTTGTTGTGGAGGCGAATATGTACTCCGGGGGTAGGTGACCTCTTTGTAAGCTGTAATAAAATCAACCTTATCTAAATGTGTTACGTGATCGGTGCTTTCATGCAGCTCAGAGAACAAGAACTATTATCCCTAAACTCTCGAGATTAGCTAGCCAGGCATACGAGCACCGCAGGGCTTCTCCTTCACAAAGAGTGTAGAGCTGACGGCACTAGGATCCACTGGAGCTAATAAGGATGATATACTACAAATACAGCAGCTTCTCTTGCTCCTGGCGTAAATAACTGACGAACCGAACTCTCTCCACAATATATATTGGCCACCCACAATTTGATGGCATATTAACGAGCTTCCATGGGCTCACGGTCAGTTAACTACAACAACTCCATAGATAAGACAAACATCCTCCCAACTCAAACCATGACTTTCATAACCAAAGAAATGAGCCCAAAGCACATAATTTCTGATCAACTGCCCTCTTCAACCTGAGACGAGCAAGAAGATGATTCTGAACCAAGGCCATCCACCCTCCTTATAGAGATCCACTAGTAGTTCCATTAACCCACGTCCTTCCTTTTTCATGCAAATCCTTGGCCATCGATTGGCTCCCTCCATCAACCAATGAGAGCTTAATCTCACTTTTCCACCCTTCTTTATGGTCCTCTACTTTTTGTTGTTGCCATGCAAAGTATTCCTTACCTGTAGTTTCTTTGAGAAAAGCACCAGTCCTTCTGCAATGCCTTAGTGACCACTCCCTTGCTCATCCATTCAGTGCAAGATCCAAGGCCCTCATCCAAGCTCCATGGGTCATCCAATCATCAATTTGGTCGCAAAGTTCTTGTCATCATCTCCTGTAATTAGGGCTCTTCATACAAGCGCATAGTTATTTTCAAAATATATGAACTCAGTACAAAAAATAAAGAAGGCCAAAGTCATGGTATTCTCTAGCTATTATCTTCTATCACATCCCTACTATCTACATGTACACCTATAAGTGCTACTTTCTTCTACACGTGAGTGCTTGTATATGTGATTTACATAGCATATTCCATCTAATACTAAAAAAATACCAGTCGCACAAAAAAGCCCATCAGCGCCAGGCCCTGATGGCTTGATGGTGGAGTTCTACCAGGCCTTCTGGTATCTACTAGGGTACAACCTCACTCAAATGGCAAATGGAGCAGCAAACCAGGTTTCCCGGTCAGGACGTGAATGTAGGCCTAGTCAAACTTTTTACCAAGAAGCAGAATAGGATCAAGGTGGGGGACTGGTGCCCCATCACCATGCTAAATGTCTCGTACAAGATAATTGCAAAGGCCTTAGAAGTTAGGATTAGAGAGTGTATGCACAAGTAATGGATCTTGAGCAAAATGGGTTTGTTAAGGGTCGCAACATCTTTGAAAACATTCAACATGTCACTGACTCTGGATTTTGATGTGCTTCTTAGGGTTAGACTTAGATAAGGGCATATGATAGGATCCATTGGGATTATCTTCTTGTGGTATAAGATTGTTTAGGATTTGGATAAGGTTTCATCAAGAAGGTTTGGCTGCTCCTCGGAAATGTTGCAATGGTGTTGTGCCTAAATAGAGGAGTGGGAGGCATGACCTCAAGAGGTCGATCAAGAAAGGATGCACTTTGGCACCATTATAGTTTGCAGTTCAAACCACTCCATTGGTCCACATGTTGAAAGTGAAAGTGGAAGCAGGGATGATCAAAGGACTTAGGTTGCCATCAGGAAAGCATCTGGTAGCCCAGTTATTCATAGATGATATGATGTCGATAATGCTGGAGGATGATCAAGCATGGATGATTTTTTCTTATTAGTTTTGTTAAGAAGCGAAACTTTAATATTGGTGTCGAAAGTTTGTATGCCTTGATAAAAAGGAAGGTTTGAAAAATTTGCCAAGATTTGAAACTTTTATGAGAAAAATTTTAAAGTTTTGCCAAGATACACAACTTTTTCTTTAAAATACATAAGAAAATATATAAAATTATAATATGTTCTACAAATATTGTGAAACTACAAACACTAGCTTGATAAACTTTTGCCAAGATTTTACATTAATATATAAGTATAGCTTCGATAAAAACATCCCTGTGATCAAGTCAGTGTATTGCATCTGCTCAACATAATCGACTACTTCTCTAAGGCATCAATCTCTAAGTATAGCTGGTAGAAGATGTTTGTGATCCACATCAGCGAGCCCCCCTCCCCAAAGTGGTTATGTGAGATGCAGGTATAGATTGTCTCGAAAGGGGAGGTGGTCCAATATCGTGGTCATCCACTGGGCCACGGCACTTTGCTCATACAAAGGTTCCTGTGGTTTCAGGAAAAGTTGAAAGTTAAGTTGAGAGCCTGGCATGGTCTTTCCCTTGGTTGGAAAACTCGATTTCTCATCATTCAACATATTCTTGCCACTGCTACAGCCGATGTCTCATCTATTTTGAACTTTAAAAGATCCCACAAGCTAGAAGTCAAAAGGTTGCTACATGTGGTGGAGCCAAGCATCAGGAAGGATGGGGAGGCCTTTGGCAGGCACGATCTGATCCATGCAAGGAGCTTGTTCATGAAAGGCATCAAAGTTTGGAGCAATATTAAAAATCCAGAAAAGGCTAATTGGATCCTGTTGAAGGATCTAAGTTACATTTGCCCTTATGCAAGGTGATTTGGATCTGATGGCGGACGTGTTAGAGAGTATTCTAGAATATTGGCCCTCCAATTGTGTGATGGCATTGGATTGCAGAGGGTTCCAGTGGAGGATAGGAAAGACTTGCTTGTAGAAGCTCACTGTGAAAGCCATATATAAATTGTTGATGTAGGGGCCCACCTTGGTGAGAAGCCTTAACTCCAAGTGTCCCTGAGAAGAGGGCCAAAGTTGTGGAGGGGATGATTTCAAGAAATTTGGAGACAGTGCAAGGTCAGCAAGGCTAGGTTTCTCCTTTGGAAAATCACACATCAGTGTCTCCACTCCGCAGGGGGCTGGCAAAAAGGGTAGTTGTAAATCTAGCATGCCCACTCTGTGGTAGGGTGAAGGAGGTCAAATTGCATACAATGTAGAGCTATCTAGTGGCTAGACAAGTCTGGTCGAGGGTAGAAAGCGCAATTAGATGGGGTTAATGAGGAACTTCTACCTTGGAGGAAGCTGGCGTAGGGCACTACTCGGTGATCCAAGCTACCATCCATGTTGGTGGTGATCCGGCCATATATCTATGTAGTGGTTCTTTTGTCTATTTGGGAGGTTATAAATAGTATTGTTTTCCATCACTAGGTCAGTGTAGCCTTGACAGAGTCGGCCATTTTGAGATCGATTATGTGCTACTTGAGAGATTTTGGTAAGTTATTGAAAGAATCAGATCTTATTGTGAGTGAAGCCTTGGAGGGGGTTCAAAAGGGGATGTAGGGGTGGGTTCTTAGTCATGTGTAGAAAATTTCAAGGGATTTAGGCCCAAGTTTGATCAATTTTTGTAATAGGTCTTATGTTTTGGGTGGACCGCCCTTCGTATAAATATATAAAATATGTTTTTGAAAAAAAATGTTTCATATATATGCTTGAAAGAATTTATATGTCTAACTCAAACAAAGCCACCTTTAATCACATGGAGCATTTGATCTCATGCTCTACAAAAACATGTACCCCTTTGACTCCACACTATGTCTCATTTTTTAAGACGTTGCTTTTTCAAATTTGTTTAAATCATTTCTTTAAGTAATTTTCCATACACAACACTTCTCTTGAATGCATCCGTGCCTCTAAATTTCTCATTTCTTTTGTAAAATAGAAAATTGAAAGTAAGTGTAACATATATATTTTTACTAGATACATTTTAATAACATATATTTCTCTATTGTATATGCATCATGTGGCTCACATTGTGGACAAATATTATTGAACACAAAGTGAAACATGAATTTAAAACTAGTTAGCATGTGAAATGCCAACATTGATAGAAAAAGAAAAAGGAAAGCCATCTCGATTTGATTTGGGGTTTCAAGCATGTTATGCCCATAGGACTTTCGACTATGTGTACCCATTGCTTACGGGGGGAAAGAGTCATACATAGCACAAAGCTTACAGCTATTGGTAGGCATGTGCAAAGTATCATACCCATTGGACACACATATATATGGTAGAAGCACACCAAAGCTTATTTTTCACACTCATGTACGATGCATGGTAAGGAATGTGAAAATATGAATACCTAGCCATGCAAATGCTATCCAATACACATAACACTTTGCAAGCAGAAGAATCAACACCTTGCAAGCACAAGAATCTTACTCTCATTAAGGCCAATGCAAAGTATCATTCCCATAAAAAACATGCACATATGCTAGAAGCACAACGATGCATATTTCTAACACTCATGCATGATGCATGGTAAGAGTGGATGCCCCAAGATCTAAATGATATCCAATCCACATCAAAATTTGCAAGAACAAGTGTCTATGTTCATTCTATGTAAAATATTATACCCATCAGACATAGAGACATGCTAGAAGCATGTCAATGCATATTTTTAGCACTCAATACTCAATGCAAGGTAAGGAATGTGGAAATATGCATGTCCAAAAATGCAAATGGTATCTAATACACATCAAGATTTGTAGAGAAATGATATTACTCTATTTAAGGCATGTGCAAAGTATTATACCCATCAAACACATGCACATATGCTAGAAGCATTCTGATGCATATTTTTTACACTTGTGCATGATGCATAGTAAGAAATGAAAAAATATTCATGCCCAACCATGCAAGAAATACTTAATCGAAACTCACAACACATGGAGTCACCCCATTGGACTACACATCTTTGGTGTTGTTGCCAGGGAGATAATGGTATGCTTTTGCATAGTATTTTTCTCCTTTTGTAAACTACCCATCACACAATGCTTTCTAGTATAAGTAGAGGTGTTGTTAGTGGATATTAGGAGTGGTTTGAGTGGAAAAGAAGTGTGTTTTGAGTAGAAAAGCAAAAACTACCATTTTCCATTCATAGAGCATGTTTGATGCATTGTAGCTTGTTTTGGATTGTTTTTTGCTGTTACATCATAGGAGAAGCTAGTTTGAGTGATTTCTAAGGTGTGTTCATTTTCAAATCTCAAGAAAAACAACAAGTAATGAAGATTCAAACTATACTTAAAATGGTTTTTGAGTGTTAATAGTCACCTCTTGAAGAAATCTCTCATTTGCATTCCAAAAGTGGTTGTTTTTTCTTGTTTTTTGCTTAGTAGAGGTAGTTTAGGTAGTGTAGAGCACCCCATACCACTCAAAGCTAGAACAAAAACTCAAAAAATCCAAATGTTAGCAAAATTGTGTGAAAAGTGATAGGCTACTATCCCGCCAACCCAATAGCACCTTACCCCACCGAGCCAAAGGGATAGGCCCATATTCCTCGACTGACATGTGCCAGACACCCAACCCCCCTAACTAATTAATTATTTGCCAAAGCGTTGACCATGTGGGTTACACATCTATCCCCTTGACTTTTATCCCGCCTACCCAGTGGATTAAGGTTGTATCTTGCTGATCCAACAGCTTGGTGAGCTGTCCCATCGACCCCTTCCATAAGTTGTTATCCTGCCACCTATCCCACTGATTGGTACCCCGCTAACCTAGACAAACACTCCGCTAACCTAGACAAACACTTAGCCATCTGATGTTAAATCATCTTGTCCCACCAACTAGGAGGGATACAAGACTATTCCCCCAACTCGAAGGGATAGCTCCAGGAACACAAAATTTAGAAAGGAAAGTCCAGAACCTAAAATTAGGGAGGGTGTGTTCTCAACAAGAGCCAAATACATGCATTTGAGGTCCAATAGGATTTTTCTTGGAGATATCAAGCCTAAGGATAGTGCTTTTAATTACACTCTATCCACCTTGCATCCCAGCTTCGAATCAGTAAGAATAGGGAATTCTATCCCTAGTTCCTATTTCGTGATTGGCCAGCTTAGACGAGTCAGTGAGCCTAGATGAGGAAATGGGAGAACCTTAAAACTTGAGAGCCCTAGAAGCCCCTCACACAAGCTTGACATGAGCCCACTCTCCTACACCCTCTGTGGCCACTTGCTTGCAGAGATACCTTTACCAATATCTTCGAATGGTTAGTATGCATGGAGTCCGCTGACTTGGAAAACCCTTTTGCAAACCAAGAAAGAGATAGGGAGGATCAACAACAACCATTGATGTCCACTCCACTTGTGGATGCTGAAGCCTTTTTTTGAGATTTGGGAACCTTGGTATCCACTGATAGCTTTGACTATGGCAATGACTAGTGGCTCTGGGACTAGTTCAACACTCAAGCCCCCCTATACCTTCCAAGAGGGGCTCCCTTTTAGGCCCCAAACCTTCCAAGTCCCCCTAACCATTGCAACTTGGCCATAATCTAGGTAGTGCACCCTACCAAGACTTGCCCTATAGTCCTCTGTAAGGAATAACTATGTAGATGCCTAGTGGGCTACCCGGCTAGTGAGCCAGACCTCCCTGTCCCCTAATCACAATGGCCATGCTCAGAGGGGTAGGATTCGTAGTTTTGGCATCCGTGCCCTTGAATCAAAGGACCCCTACACCAAGGCCAAACCTATAGGGTATAAGGACACCAATGTATGCTACAAGGACCACAACAATGCAGACTTCACCTACAACCCAACAGTTCTCGAGACCCTACAAATCCTAGTGGAAGCACTAGGAAGGGGGGACACCCCACACCTAGCATTTCCAACAAGGGACCTAAATCCCTCCAGGAGTAGACCCATTGACATCTCCAAACCAATGACAAAATATTTAGGTGAAGGAAACTCAGTCTCCCATGTGGAGCAATTCAAGAAGATATGCAAGACTTTTGGTTCTCTCAAAGACATGGAAATGTTAAACCCCTTTGGCCTTAGCCTAGATGGCAAGGTGGGGCAATGGTATAGGGATCTCAAGCCCTAAGAGAAAATCAATTTGGAGACACTACACAAAGCCTTTATTGTAGGGTTTGCACCTAACGGCCCTAAATGGAGCCCTATAAACCAATGTTACAAGGTGAAGCAAAAGGAAAATGAGTCTCTAAGAGACTATATCACTAGGACAAAACACCTAAACTCCTGTTGCAAGCTCATGAGAGGTGAGCGATGCGCAGTTACTACCATGCTTCCTCATAGGGTTAGCAAATCCAAAGCTTCATGATCATCTTTTTACAATGTACCCCTCATCCTTTGAGCTTTGTAGCAAGGTGGCTGTATGAATAATTAACAAAATGATGGACAAAGCCCAAAAGGATAAATCCATGGCCCCCTCCAAAGTGTCGCATATGGCAAGGTCTTCCATGGTGGAACCTACCAAGGAGGAAGACAAGGGCCTCAAGGGGCTAAACATAGAATAAGTGGTCTCCAACATACTAAGTTAGCTGGGCCAACAATGGAAGGTTGGGGCATACAAGGAAACCACTATTCACCCCACATCTTTCCTAGGAGATACAATGTGTGGTGTGGGGTGTGCAATGGCAACCATCCCTCCAAAGATGTCTGTGCCTAAGGGCAAGGAAGCCATCACTTTACTATGTGTATTGTGCTAGATGGGGTAACCATGATACCACTCAATGCAGATATGCATAAATGGTACCTCAAGGCATATATCAAGCACACCCACATCTTGCATTATTGTGTCCCAAACCTCCCAATTAGGCACAATTGGCGATACAAGGTACCATACCCACCAACACAGACTAGTACAAGGCACAAAATGTTCCACTACCCACCAACATAGGCTAGTATAGGGCACAAAATGTTCCACTACTACCACTAGTGTTGGGCCCTCAACAACTGCCACCACGTATTACTCCAGTAAACCTACTAGTGGAAGAGTTTCCTAGTGATTAGGAGGAGCTGGAACATGATTACAACCTCCTAAAATACCCCCCTTATGAGGAAGGGAATGGTCAATTTGTCATAATAAGCCATTATATCTTACAGGACGACCAAAAGGCAAAGGACGTGAATTCATTGGCATGCAGACCTCCAAACTAGTATTATACATGTCAAGTTCTGCACACGGCTAGTGAGTGTCTATATAAGGGAGTAACAAACCCTCCCGTGTACTACTTTAAATTCCAAGGACCTCATTTCCTAAAGGATTGCCCATACAAGGATCTCACTCTAGTGATGTCATCCTAAAATGCCCCAACCCCCTTGTGTGTTGGGTGTGGAGTTGAACATTTCCTAAAGGATTGCCCGTACAGGGATCTCACTCCAATGATGTCATCCTAAAATCCCCCAACCCCCTTGTGTGTTGGGTGTGGAGTTGAACCTTTGTTCAAGGATTGCCCACTTAGAACACCATCTGCATGGGCTACCCACCCAAAAGTATTATCTTCAACTTGTTGAGCATCAAATAGAGCCAAGTGGTCTCTATGCCCCTAAAAGTTAGAACTAGAATGTAGGCCAAAGCCTTAGGCAAGGAATTGAAGAAACAAGCAAAGAATGAAATGCATCGATGTCTCAGCCACATGAGATAGTTCGGTCGCCAAAAGGGCCACCAAGATAGGAGAAGAGGTAGACCAAGTACTCATCTAGGATGGATTGGATGAGGATACAAAGAACACCCTCCTCTAGTAGCCCTAGAGCACCATCGTATCTAGAGGTGAGTAGATCCATGAAGGCCCAAGGCCCTGCCCCTTCAACTTCTCACAAAAGGACTTATTCAAATCCAATCATAGAAAATCAACACCTATTGGAGGCCCAAAACTTAGTGTGCAAGTGCCAAGAAAATTTTCAACAAGGGAACATATACCATACACCCTGGACATCTAACCACTCTCAAGGGATCAAGGGCACTATGAGTGCCTAAGAGGGTGGAAGAAGAGGAATGACCTAGTCTTGCTACTATAGAGGGTCCCAATTTTAGGTAGTGCTGGTTTGATGAGGACACAATTCTCCAACATCTAAGGGAGGATGATGATGTAACCTTATGTGGCTTTGAAGGTCCATTATTGGTTGGTTGGGAACCTTCCAATGAACCTCGTGACAAGTGCAAGGTTTGCATCTTTCCTCTCCACAGAGGTCAAAATTCCCATAGCGGCATTGCTATGGGGGAACCCCACCCTCTGGCATGACCTCTCTGATTTAAATGAATGGGAAATTCCTAGATCTTGATCCTATAAGCCCCAAGGATAACCCACCATGAAGGCCAGAACCTTCCCAAGGTTCCCATAAAGAAAAATGGCCAATACTTTGAGGGTGATGACAAATCTAATGCCCTAATCCCCATATCCTTTCAAAACCAAAAGGTGGTATCCATAGCTACATTCCAAAGAGAATAGGCTTCCAACTAACAACCCCCCAACTAGAAGAACAAGCTTGAGGGGGAAAGGGCGAGGGGGGGTCGCTCATAAATATGTAAGAATAGCACGTGGGTTCAACTCCCGTGGGGGGGGGACTATGTAAAACCCCATATAGCACATGCAATCAAGAGGTATTAAGAAAAGCCCTACCTGTAGATCTTTATAACTTATATACACCCCTTCTATAAATTTTGAGAGGATTAAAGAATCCCTTACGTATGAAAAGCTTCACTTTTTGAATTTAAAAAACCCTTATGCATGTATATTTTCTATAACTCCATAAAAATATAAAACCCTTTCCATTGATCACACATGTTATCTTACATATTTCTTAGTGACCCCCTTGGGGTTCAACCAAAGGAGTTTTTTAAATATCCTTTTTATAGAATTTTCACATACATAAGGGTATCATATAAAGGGGGTCTTCACAAATTGAATAGAAAAAGGGTGTATTTTATTCACTCAAAATTTATAGATATATAGGGTTTATACATAGTGGCACCCCTGAGAGAATAAGGAGTGATAGAACCCCCTTTGTGTTGAGATATCGAGCTCCACTCGAGATATGCCAGGGTGACCGTTGTGTACTTATGTCACCGACTTGTTAGCTGGAGATGCGGTTGGTACACTGCCCACGAATAATAGCTGGATGACAGCTATCCTTATCTACACTAGTTCGTGGCTCAGTTAGTATGCCACCTTAGTTAGTTGAGTTTGGTTTGAGACCGACATATAGGGTTCTTCTATTTCTTTGTACTTGAGTTCTTTTGGCTTACACAACTAAGAAGAGGAAAACTGTTTTCAGCCTCCACCTTTGTGTGTATTCCCCCATTGTGATTGTGAGAAAGCCTCAAGTGAGACTCCTTCCCTCTCTCCCACTATCTTCACATGGTATCAGAGCCTTGTTCGTGGTAAGGAGCTCAAGAAAGCAAGCCAAGTTCGTGGTGTCCTGGTAAGAGGACCAGTGTTGCTTTCCTATTTCGAGTTTGGGAGCAAATCTCTGCAGGTAGCACAGCCAGAAGTGCAGGAGTGCACTGTTTCAGATTGAGACACCCTTTGCAGTGTGACTTTATTTTTCTGATTTGAGGCCGTTTCGGGGCCCGTTTTGAAGGCGGAAGTTCTTCGCAGGCACTCAGAGAAAGGCCTTGTTTTTTGCTGTGCGACCACTGCGCGGCTAGTCGGTGGAAAGGTGCCATAGAAATTGCATCGTATGCCTATGTGCAGAGATATTGGGAGTTACAGATTCATGCCTGTTGCCTGTTGATGCAAAATCGTCACTAGGAAGTGACTGTGTGGTGAAATACCACTTTCGTCAATTTTGCAGATCTGCCCGTGTGAGGCAAAAGCTGTGTTTTTTGCAGTGACAGAATATTTTGCAGTGTTCTGTAATGGCATCTGATTCTCTTTCACAGATTTTCACTGAAAAGCTTGACAAGAACAACTTCCAGGCATGGAAGTTTAGAATGACGAATTTCTTGATGGGAAAAGGCTATTGGGAATTCATTACAGGAAATGAAGAAGAACCTGTTCTTCCTAATGTTCCCAGTCAACAGGAAATGCAGGCATTCAAAGGATGGCATGAGAGAGCCAGGAAAGTTATGTACTGGCTGTCTATCAGTATTTCGGACTCCATGATTGTGCATATTCAGGATGCAAATACGCCAAAGGAGGCATGGGATACTTTGGCAAAAATGTATAGCACAAATACGCAAGCCAAGAAAATGCAACTCAAACAAGAGTTGCACAATGTGCAGAGAGAAAATTTGAGCATAAATGACTACCACATGAAAGTGAAGAAAATTGCAGATGCACTTGCTTCCATTGGGTCGCCAGTGGATGATGATGATTTGGTTTCTGTGACCTTGAATGGTCTAGGAAAGGATTATGCACAGTTTTGGACATCCATTGCCGTCCGTGAAAACTTTCCTGATTTTGAGGAGTTGATTGCTCTTCTAATTTTTGAAGAGCAGAGAAATGGGGGTGCATCTTCTTCAGCAGGAACTTCAAAAGAAACTGTCTTCTACTCAAATGCTGGCAGAGGTAGAGGCAGAGGTAGAGGAGGCCGATCTGCAGGCCGTGGTAGAAATCAGAATATGCAGCAAATGCAAGAAAACCAGTCCTATGCAGGAGGACGTGGTAACTCTAGAGGCAGGGGGAGCCAAAGAGGCCGTGGTGGATGGCAGAGAAGCCAAAATGCAAACAGCAATGTTGAATGCTACTATTGTGGCAAAATGGGTCATATGGCTAAAGACTGCTACAAAAAGCAGAATGACATTATGAGTGGAAAATTGCAGCAAGGCAATTATGCATCCTCTAGTAGACAGGGCGATGACAGAAATGAGCATTTGTTTATGGTGCAGCATATGACAAATTCTGTAACAAGTGCAGAAGAAAGCAATGATGTGTGGTATGTTGACTCAGGTGCGTCAAACCACATGACAGGTCACGCTGAATGGATGCAGGATGCAAGAAAAATGGAAAAACCAGGATTTGTGGAGACTGGTGATGATACTGCACATCCTATTGTGCAGATTGGCAAAATTCCTTTGTCTATGCAGGATGGGAAAAAGAAATACTTGTCTGATGTATTTCATGTCCCGAACATCACCAAGAACCTGGTTTCTGTTGGTCAAATGGTTGAGCAGGGCTTGCAGGTTAGATTTAATCCTCATGGATGCTTTGTTGAGGATATGAAAAATAACGGTCGCTTGATAGCAAAAGGAAAGAAGAAGGGCAGGATGTTTACGTTGGATGCGTTGGATGCAGACATGCCTGAATTGAGTGCAGCAATGTTTGCACATGGGACCGGTGTAGTTGGAGATATTGATATCTGGCACAAACGCATTGGTCATGTTAATATACAGCGACTAAAATCAATGCAAGCCCAAAATATTGTTGCAGGATTGCCTAAATTCAAGGTTGCAGAAATGCACAAGGTTTGTGAAGCCTGTCAATTTGGGAAACAGGCAAGGAAACCTTTTCCTAGGCATGTTCAAGAGAGTAAAAAGCCATTGGAATTAATCCACTCTGATGTGTGGACTACAAAAGCTGCATCTATTGGAGGCTGTCACTATTTTGTCACATTTATTGATGACTTCAGTAGAAAACTGTGGGTGTATTTTATGAAAAAGAAAAGTGAAGTGTTTGGGCACTTCAAAGTTTTCAAAGCTATGGTGGAAAAAGAAACAGGCCTGCAAATAAAATGCCTAAGGTCAGATGGAGGGGGAGAGTACCTCTCAAATGAGTTTGCAAGGTTCTTGCAGGAGCATGGTATAAAGCAACAATATTCATGCAGTCATACCCCACAGCAAAATGGAATTTCAGAAAGGAAAAACAGGCATATTGGAGAGGTATCTCGCGCTATGCTAAATGATAAGATCTACCAAATTATTATTGGGATGAAGCAGTTGCTACAGCAGTCTATATAATGAACAGGACTCCCACTGCAGCAATACATGGCATGACGCCAGAGGAGATGTATACTGGTAGGAAACCAGATATTTCTCATTTGAAGATTTTTGGTTGCATTGCCTATGTCCATGTGCCAGATGAGTTGAGATCCAAGTTGGATCCAAAAGCTGAGAAGTGCATCTTTATTGGTTATTCTCTGCAGCAGAAAGGGTATAGACGCTATAACCCTTCTACACGTAAGTTCACAGTGAGCAGAGACATTGTTTTTGATGAGATGAGCAGCTGGTATAAACCAGTAAATGTGATGATTGATGTAGATGCACAAAATGGTAATGCTGCACAGAATGCACAGCAGCAATCACAAAATATCAGTGGACCTAGAGTGTCCTCTACCAGTGGTTCACATACTTCGCCATGGACAGGCAGATTGAGATCAGGAGAATCCCCTCAAAGCAATGCAGAGAGTGGTACGCAGGTATCACGAAAAGGAAAAGAGAAGGTAGATCAGCCCATGTTTGATGTGAATGTAGGTCACTCTTATGTGGATGGTGAATCCAGTGGCTCAGAACAGAGCATTGATGATGAGTTGGGTATTCCTTCTGTTGTTACACCTGGAGTAAGGAAGACCAGGGATGTTTTGAGAGCACTTGGAAGTGAGCCTATTTTGCACAGGTCTACCAGGGTTAGGTATCCTATGGATAGGCTGAAATATGATGGATTTACAGCCATTCACTATGCCTATATGGTCAAAGTGATACAGGAACCAGAACCCACTTCTTTTGAGCAAGCCATGGGAAATGAAAAATGGGAGAAAGCCATGGATGAAGAAATGGATGCCTTGGATGCTAATGCTACATGGGAATTGGTGCCTTTGCCTAAAGGCAAGAATGCAATTGGTTGTAAGTGGGTTTATAAGATCAAGCACAATGCAGATGGTTCTGTGAATAGATACAAGGCAAGATTAGTTGTCAAGGGGTATGCACAGACATATGGCATTGATTATGAAGAAACTTTCAGCCCGATTGCAAGGATGGCAACCGTAAGAGCAGCCATTGCTATGGCTGCATCAAAGGGATGGTCTTTACATCAGATGGATGTAAAGAATGCCTTCTTGCATGATGGTGATTTGCAAGAAGAGGTCTTTATGGAGCAGCCAGCAGGTTATGTTCATGCTACTCATCCTGAGTTTGTTTGCAGGTTGAAGAAAGCCTTGTATGGCTTGAAGCAAGCACCTAGAGCATGGTCTGACAAGATAGGACAGTATCTTGTCACTATTGGCTTTCAGATTTCCAAGGCAGATTTCTCACTCTATGTGAGAAAAACAGAGAAAGGGATTATGCTGCTGGTCATTTATGTTGATGATTTGATCATCACAGGTGATAGTGATGAAGATATCCTTCATGTGAAAATGCTATTGAGGCAGAAGTTTGAGATGAAGGATTTGGGAGAGCTGCGTTATTTCTTGGGCATTGAGGTGATTAGATCACCAAGTGGGATACAGCTCTTGCAGAGGCAGTATGGATTGGACATGCTGTCCAAATATGGGATGACAGGCTGTAAGCCTATTTCAGTTCCTTTGGAGCAGAATGTGAAGCTGAGCACAGATGCAGGTGAGCTTCTGGAAGACCCTACTATGTACAGACGCATAGTAGGAAGTTTGATTTACATGACTATTACCAAGCCAGATTTGAGCTATGCTGTTGGGTTGGTAAGTCAGTTTATGCAGGCTCCAAGGAAACCGCATTTGGATGCGGCTAGACGCATACTCAGGTATGTGAAGTCCACATTGCAGTATGGACTATTTTATGAGGCTGGGGTTCAGATACAGTTGCATGGATACACTGATGTTGATTGGGCTGGTAGCATTTCTGATAGACGATCTACCAGTGGATATGTGTTCTCTTTTGGGAGTGCTGCAGTCACTTGGAGCAGCAAGAAACAGCCTACAGTTGCCTTGTCGAGCACAGAGGCTGAGTACAGGGGTGCAGCAATGGCTGCATGTGAGGTAGCTTGCTTGCATAAGCTACTCTATGATATGCATTAGTCTACAGATGGGCCGGTTGTCATTTATTGTGACAACATGAGCAGTATACACTTGGCAAAGAACCCAATCTTTCATGCTAGAACAAAGCACATTGAGGTGCATTATCACTATGTGCGGGAGAAGGTTTTACTAGGTCTTATTGATCTAGTTTATGTCAGCACAGAGGATCAAGTAGCTGACATATTCACGAAAGCATTGGGTGCAGAGAAGCTGCGCAAGTTCAGAGACCTGCTTGGTGTGCAGGATTTGGGATTGAGCTCGAGGGGGAGTGTTGAGATATCGAGCTCCACTCGAGATATGCCAGGGTGACCATTGTGTACTTATGTCACCGATGTTAGCTGGAGATGCGGTTGGTACACCACCCACGAATAATAGCTGGATGACAGCTATCCTTATCTACACTAGTTCGTGGCTCAGTTAGTATGCCACCTTAGTTAGTTGAGTTTGGTTTGAGACCCACATATAGGGTTCTTCTATTTCTTTGTACTTGAGTTCTTTTGGCTTACACAACTAAGAAGAGGAAAACTGTTTTCAGCCTCCACCTTTGTGTGTATTCCCCCATTGTGATTGTGAGAAAGCCTCAAGTGACAAACTAGGCTTTGATACCATGTGAAGATAATGGGAGACAAGGAAGGAGTTTCACTTGGGGCTTTCTCACATACACAATGGGGGAATACACACAAAAGTGGAGGCTGAAAATAGTTTTCCTCTTCTTAGTTGTGAAAGCCAAAAGGACTCTAGTACAAAGAAATAGAAGAACCCTATATGTGGGTCTCAAGCCAAACTCAAGTAACTAAGGCGGCATACTAACTGAGCCACGAACTAGAGTACATAAGGATAGCTATCATCCAGCTATTATTCATGGGCGGTGTACCAACCGCATCTACAGCTAACAAGTCAATGACATAAATGCACAACGGTCACCCTGGCATATCACGAGTGGAGCTCGATATCTGAACATTTAGACTCTAAACTCTTAATCTTATAGACTAACCAATAAGCCCTAAACTCGAAACTCAGAACTCTAAACCCTAAAACCTAGACGCCAAGCCCCAACCACTAAATCCTAAACCCTAGACCTTAGACCCTACATTTTGGACTCTAAAATCTTCACCATATACATTAACCTATAAGCCCTAGATCCCAAACCCTAGACTCGTGACCTTGGATGCTTGCCCTTACATCCTAGACCCTAAGATGTAGATCTTAGACCCTAGGCCTTAAGCTCTAAACCTTCAACCCTAGACCATAGATCCTAAACCCTAGCTAAACCCTAAATTACAAAATTACAATCAATAATTTATAAAATATATTGATTTGTGCAATAGGTTGCATGCACCCCCAACCTGTTGCATGCAACAGGTTGGGGTTGCATATAACCTATTACACAAATCAAGAAAATTGATGATTTGTGCAACAAGTTGTGTGCACCCCCAACCTGTCACATGTGCAACATGTTGAGTGTACCCCAACCTATTGCATGTGCAATAGGTTGGGGGTGCACACAACTTGTTGCACAAATTAAGAAAATTGCATGATTTGTGCAACAGGTTGTGTGCGCCCCAACCTGTTGCACATGCAACAGTTTGATGTACCCCCAGCATATTGCATGTGCAACAAGTTGGACATGTAATAGGTTGAGTGTACCCCCAACCTATTGCATGTGCAACATGTTGGGAGTGCACACAACCTGTTGCACAAATCAAAAAAATTTGCATGATTTATGCAACAAGTTGTGTGCAACCCCAACTTGTTGCACATGCAACAAGTTCATGTAACCCCAACCTATTGCATGTGAAAAAGGTTGTTGGGGTACATAAAACCTATTGCACCAACCAAGAAAATTTGATGATTTGTGCAACAGGTTGTGTATACCCCCGACCTATTACATGTGCAATAGGTTGAGTGTACCCCCAACATGTTGCATGTGCAATAGGTTGGGGGTGCATATAACCTGTTGTAAACATTAAGAAAAATTGATGATTTGTACAATAGGTTGTGTGCACCCCCAACTTGTGCAATAGGTTGAGTGTACCCCCAACCTGTTGCATGTGCAACAAGTTGGGGGTATATAACATGTTGCATAAATCAAGAAAATTTGATGATTTTTGCAACAGGTAGTATTCACCTCTAGCCTATTGCATGTGCAACAAGTTATGTTGCACTCCCAACTTGTTGCATGTGAAACAAGTTGGGGGTGCACCCAACTTGTTGCACATATTATCAAATTTTCTTGATTTGTGCAACAGATGCATTCCCTCCCATTCCCCCCTTACCCTCTCCCCCTACTCCCCCCTACTCCCCCTCTCCTCTTCTCCCCCCCTCCCCCTTGCTGCACACCTTCACCACCTCCCCCCTACTCCCCCCTTCCACCAACTCTCCCTCTACCTCCTACCTTATGGCTCGCCCCAATAGACATCACACCATAGGATAACATATTGTATGCCTTGTTCCAAACAAATGGTGTATATTATGTGGCATCCACTTAAGAAACATTTTGTATCTTATGTGGCATCCACGTAAAATACATGTGCATCCACAATATATTATGCAATCAAATGGTGTATCTATAAACCACCTATATGTTGAATTCAACAAACTCTTTCCAATGAAATGGTGTATCTATACACCACGTATTAGGCCATATTTGTGTGGAGGTGACAATTTTGTTGAATGTACCCCCAACCTGTTGCATGTGCAATAGCTTGAGTGTACCCCAGCATGTTGCATGTGCAATAGGTTGGAGGTGTATATAACCTATTGTACAAATTAAGAAAATTTGATGATTTGTGCAATAGGTTGTATGCACCCCCAACTTATTGCATGTGCAATAGGTTGAGTGTACACCCAACTTGTTGCATGTGCAATAGGTTGCAGGTATATAACATGTTGCATAAATCAAGAAACTTTGATAATTTGTGCAACAGGTTTCATTTACCTCCAACCTATTGCATGTGCAACAGGTTGTGTGCACCCCCAACTTGTTGCATGTGCACTCGACTTGTTGCACAAATCATCAAATTTTCTTGATTTGTGCAATAGATGAATTCCCTCCCTTTCCCCTCCCATTCCCCCCTCCCCCTCTCCCCCTACTCCCCCCTCCCCTGCACTCCCACCCCTCTTCTTCTCCCCCCCTCCCCCCTCCTCCACCCCTCCACTACCTCCCCCCCTCCTCTCCCCTTCCACCACATCTCCCTCCACCTCCTAACCTCTAGCTCTTTGCAATAGAAAGCATAGCATAGGATATCATATTGTATGCCTTGTTCCAAACAAATGGTGTATATTATGTGGCATCCACTTAATAAACATCGTGTATCTTATGTGGCATCCATGTAGAACACATGTGCATCCACAATATATTATGTAATCAAATGGCGTATCTATACACCACCTACATGTTGAATTCAACAAACTCTTTCCAATGAAATGGTGTATCTATACACCACCTTTTAGGCCATATTTGTGTGGAAATGACCATGTTGTTGCAAATTTACCCATCACAATGTTTTGAGTGGAGGTCACCAATTATAACTTTGGGGAATCTTGAGCTTTATTAGGCCATACTTGTGTTGAAGTCATCCATTTAGTGCTCCAAAAAACCCAATTTTGGAGTTCACTAAGTGATATTGAGTGGAGGTGGCAAGTTCCAAAAAAAATTCCAAACAAAGCGAGAAAGTCCAAATGTTTTGAATAGTGTGTTTACTGGAGCATAAGTCTCATCATAGTCTTGACCATATTACTGTGCAAATAATTTAGCAACCAGTCTAGATTTGTATCTTTCAATACTTCCATCTGGATTGTAGTTCACTTTGTATACCCATTTGTTTGCTATGGCCTTCTTTCCTGGTGGTGGAAGGTCGCATAGTTCCCAAGTGCTGTTCTTGTACAAAGCTTCCATTTCTTCATTCAAAGCAGTTGCCATTCTGGCTTGTTAACTACATCTTCAAAGTACATTGGCTCTGTAGACATGATGGTAGTCATAAGAGCCTAGTTGGTGGTCTCAACCTGAATAGCTTTGCCTTTCTAAGCATGTCAATCTAGCTACCTAGTAGACCGTCTGAGTTGATGTGGCTCTTCTCGGGGTGTCTCTAGTAATTCTTACTCTTCTTCATCAATCTTGTCGGTAGATGATTGTCTAATTAGTGCATCTATCTCATGTGTATTTGAGGTTTTCCATTCTGATTCCTCATCAAACATTACATCTCTGGAGATAATAACCTTTCGGTTGATGGGATCATACAACTTGTATTCTTTGCTTTCTTCACTGTAGCCAACCATGATGCATTACATGACTTTGCATCCAATTTTGTGCTATGATCATCATGTATGTGGGCATTGTTGAGATATCAAGCTCTACCCCCGATATATCTCCTGGATGACTATCATTTATGTCACCGCCTATGTTAGTTGTACTCGTGGTGTAGTTAGACTACCACGTATGTTTTTGGTTTGGGTTCACATATGAACCACATATTCTAGGGTTTGACATATAGGGTATTTCCCTCTTCTATTGTATTGTTGTTGTATGCAAAAGTGAAGAAAGACTTCACCCTCCAACCTTGTGTCCTCTCTCTTTTGTGTGTTGTGAAGAAAGCTGAACTTGAGTCTCCTATCTCTCTCCCTTATTCTTTACATGGTAACAGAGCCTTGTTCGTGGTAAGGAGCTCAAGAAAGCAAGCCAAGTTTGTGGTGTCCTGGTAAGAGGACCAGTGTTGCTTTCCTATTTCGAGTTTGGGAGCAAATCTCTGCAGGTAGCACAGCCAGAAATGCAGGAGTGCACTGTTTCAGATTGAGAGGCCCTTCGCGGTGTGGCGAGAGCGCAGTATATGCTGCGGGACAGGGCGAAGCCCTAGGTGACTTTATTTTTTTGATTTGAGGCTGTTTCGGGGCCCGTTTTGAAGGCGGAAGTTCTTCGCAGGCACTCAAAAAAAGGCCCTGTTTTTCGCTGTGCGACCACTGCGCAGCTAGTCGGTGGAAAGGTGCCACAGAAATTGCATCGTATGCCTGTGTGCAGAGATATTGGGAGTTGCAGATTCATGCTTGTTGCCTGTTGATGCAAAATTGTCACTAGGAAGTGACTGTGTGGTGAAATACCACTTTCGTCAGTGTTGCAGATCTGCCCCTGTGAGGTTTTTTGCAGAAGTTTTGCTATTTGCCCTTGTGAGGCATTTGCTGTGTTTACAGGTTGCTGTTGCAATTCGTGATTTATAAAATGTCTGAGAATCTGTCTACCATTGTCAGTGAGAAGCTTGACAAGAACAACTTCCAAGCATGGAAGTTCAGGATGACAAACTTCCTTATGGGAAAGGGAGTTTGGGAGTACATCAGTGGTGAAACTGCAGAACCAGTGTTGGGTGCTGCTCCCACTCCTGCTGAATTGAAGGCCTTTAAAGAATGGCATGAAAAAGCCAGAAAATGCTTGTATTGGCTGTCTGTTAGCATTTCAGATTCTATGATTGTGCATATACAGGATGTAGAGACACCTAAGGAGGCATGGGATACATTGGTGAAGCTGTATAGCACAAATACCAAAGCATGAAAGATGCAGCTAAAGCAGGAGTTGCACAATGTGCAAAGGAAAAATCTGAATATAAATGAGTATTCCCTGAAGGTGAAAGGCCTTGCAGATTCTCTTGCCTTCATTGGAGCACCTGTTGATGATGAGGACTTAGTGTCCGTGACCTTGAATGGTCTTGGGAAAGATTATGCACAGTTTCGGACATCCATTGGAGTCCGTGAAACATTTCCTGATTTTCAGGAACTTATTGCTCTCTTGCTGAGTGAAGAGCAAAGGAATGGTGGTTCAGCCACCTCAACTTCTCAAGAGACTGCTTTCTACTCGAATACAGGTAGAGGCAGGGGTAGAGGAAGAGGCCGTTTTGGTGGCCGTGCAGGAAATCAGAACCAACAGCAACAACAGGAAAACCAGTCCTATGGAGGAGGACGTGGTAGTTCTAGAGGCAGGGGGAGCCAAAGAGGCCGTGGTTCATGGCAAAGGAACCAGCAAGTAAATAGCAGCACAGAATGCTATTATTGTGGAAAGCCTGGACACAAGGAGAATACATGCTATAAAAAGCAGAATGACATCAAAAGTGGGAAGTTGCAGCAAAGCAACTATGCATCATCAAGTGGGCATGGTGATGACAGAAATGAGCACCTTTTTGTGATGCAGCATATGGTTAATTCCATGTCAGGAGATGCTGCAGCTTGCAATGATGTTTGGTATGTTGATTCAGGTGCCTCTAACCACATGACCAGTCATGGTGAGTGGTTTCATGATGTTAAAAATTTGGATAAGCCAGGTTATGTTGAAATAGGTGATGATACTGCGCACCCAATTACGCAGGTTGGTAAAGTGCCATTGGCTATGCAGGATGGCAAAACGAAGTACTTGGCAGATGTACTTCATGTTCCAAAAATCACTAAGAACCTGGTTTCAGTTGGCCAGATGGTTGAGCAAGGTCTGCAGGTTAGATTTAATCCTGATGGATGCTTTGTTGAGGACTTGAAAAATAAGTGCCACTTGGTTGCGAAAGGCAACAAAAATGGCAGAATGTTCACCTTGGATGTTGATATGCCTGAGGTGAAAGCTGCTATGTTTGCGCATGGGAGAGGTGTCATTACAGATATTGAGATATGGCACAAGCGCATTGGGCACGTGAATATACAAAGGCTGAAATCTATGCAAACGAAAAACATTGTTGCAGGTTTGCCTAAATTCAGAGTTGAGGGAATGCAAAAGGTATGTGAAGCATGCCAAATGGGTAAGCAGGCCAGACATGCATTTCCCAAAAATGCTAAGGTGAGCAGAAGACCTTTGGAAGTGATCCATTCAGATGTTTGGACAACCAAAACTGCTTCTATTGGTGGATGCCATTATTATGTGACGTTTATTGATGACTACACTAGGAAGGTGTGGATTTATTTTATGAAGCACAAAAGTGAAGTGTTCAGCCATTTCAAGGCTTTTAAGGCCATGGTTGAAAAAGAGAAAGGTGTGCATATTAAAGTGCTAAGATCTGATGGAGGGGGAGAGTACTTTTCAGAAGAATTTTGTGAATATCTGAAAGAACAGGGAATTCAAAGGAAGTACTCATGCAGGTCTACCCCTCAGCAGAATGGGGTTGCAGAAAGGAAGAACAGGCATATTGCAGAAGTAGGACGGGCGATCCTAAATGAGAAAAAAATGCCTGATTATTTTTGGGCTGAAGCAGTAGCAACTACTGTTTATATTATGAACAGAACTCCCACTGCAGCTGTCCATGGCATGACGCCTGAAGAAATGTATACAGGCCAAAAACCAGATATTTCTCACTTGAAGGTATTTGGTTGCATAGCTTATGTTCATGTTCCTGATGAGAAGAGAACAAAGCTGGATCCAAAGGCAGAAAAATGCATCTTTATTGGATATGCTCTGCACCAGAAAGGGTATCACTGTTATAACCCTTCCACCCGCAAAATGCAAGTGAGCAGAGATGTTGTTTTTGATGAAATGAGCAGCTGGTATGCACCAACTGTTATGGTAGGAGATGCAGATGCAGGAAATGGGAATGCTGCAATAAATCTAGAGCAGCAATCTCAAGCCTTGAGTGGACCCAGAGAGTCCTCTACTAGTGGATCTAATGCATGGACAGGGAGATTGAGATCTAGTGAATCGTCACATGGCAGTCCTGATAGTGTTGTGCAGGTATCACATAAGGGAAAAGAAAAAGTGGACCATGCTCCAGTGTTTGATGTGTCTGCTAGTAGCTCTCATGTAGATGGAGAGTCAAGTGGCTCTGAAATGAGCCTTGATGAGGAACTTGGGATTCCCTCTGTTGTTACACCTGGTGCAAGGAAAAGCAGGCATGATTTAAAGACTCCTGCAACTGATCCAGTTGTATGGAGGTCCACTCGTATTAAGTATCCAGTTGACAGGCTGAGATATGATGGGTATACAGCACATCACTATGCTTATATGGTCAAGGTTCTAGAGGAGCCAGAGCCCACATGTTTTGAGGATGCAGCAGGGCATAAAAATTGGGAAGCAGCTATGGATGAAGAGATGGCTGCCTTGGATGCAAACCACACTTGGGATTTGATGCCTTTGCCTCATGATAAGAAGGCTATTAGCTGCAAGTGGGTTTACAAAGTAAAGCACAATGCTGATGGGTCTGTTAGCAGGTACAAGGCAAGATTGGTTGCCAAAGGTTTTGCGCAGACATATGGAATTGACTATGACGAAACTTTCAGCCCAGTTGCAAGGATGGCAACCGTGAGAGCAGTAATTGCTATGGCTGCTGCAAAGGGATGGTCTTTGCATCAGATGGATGTGAAAAATGCCTTCTTGCATGGTGATTTGCAGGAAGAGGTTTATATGATGCAGCCAGAAGGTTATGAGGATAATTCACACCCCGATTTTGTATGCAGGTTGCGCAAAACCTTGTATGGCTTAAAACAGGCGCCGAGGGCATGGTCAGACAAGATAGGGCAATATCTTGTCACTATTGGATTTCAGATTTCCAATTCAGATTTTTCACTTTATGTGAAAAGGACAAACAGAGGGATTGTGCTTATAGTCATCTATGTTGATGACTTGATTATTACACGTGATAGTGATGCAGACATTAATGAAGTGAAGCTGCTGTTGAAGCAGAAATTTGAGATGAAGGATTTGGGAGAGCTGCGTTACTTCTTGGGCATTGAGGTTATTAGATCCCCGAGTGGGATATGGCTATTGCAAAGGCAATACGGTTTGGACATGCTGTCCAAATATGGGATGACAGGCTGTAAGCCTATCTCTGTTCCATTGGAGCAGAATGTGAAGCTCAATGCAGAGACAGGTGAGCTTCTTGAAGATATTACTATGTACAGGCGCATAGTAGGTAGCTTGATTTACATGACTATAACCAGACCAGATTTGAGCTATGCTGTGGGGCTGGTGAGTCAGTTTATGCAGGCACTGAGGAAGCCACATTTGGATGCGGCTAGGCGCATACTGCGGTATGTGAAGTCCACATTGCATTATGGACTGTTTTATGAAGCTGGGTGTGCATTACAGGTACATGGATACACAGATGCTGACTGGGCTGGTAGTGTCTCAGACAGGAGATCTACTAGTGGTTTTATGTTTTCCCTTGGGAGTGGTGCCATCAGTTGGAGCAGCAAGAAGCAGCCAACAGTTGCCTTGTCAAGCACAGAGGCTGAGTACAGGGGTGCAGCAATGGCTGCATGTGAGGTAGCTTGGTTACGGAAGCTACTTGCAGATATGGGACAGTCAATTCATGCAGCAGTTGTCATTCATTGTGACAACATTAGCAGCATCATGCTTGCTAATAACCCAGTTTATCATGCTAGAACGAAGCACATTGAGGTGCATTATCACTTTGTGAGAGAGAAGGTTCTAGCTGGTGAGATTGATCTTGTCTATGTCAGCACTGAGGAGCAGGTGGCTGATATTTTTACGAAGGCATTGGGTACCGAGAAGCTTCGCAGATTTAGGAGCTTGCTTGGTGTACGTGAGATGGATTTGAGCTTGAGGGGGAGTGTTGAGATATCAAGCTCTACCCCCGATATATCTCCTGGATGACTATCATTTATGTCACCGCCTATGTTAGTTGTACTCGTGGTGTAGTTAGACTACCACGTATGTTTTTGGTTTGGGTTCACATATGAACCACATATTCTAGGGTTTGACATATAGGGTATTTCCCTCTTCTATTGTATTGTTGTTGTATGCAAAAGTGAAGAAAGACTTCACCCTCCAACCTTGTGTCCTCTCTCTTTTGTGTGTTGTGAAGAAAGCTGAACTTGAGTCTCCTATCTCTCTCCCTTATTCTTTACAGGCATATGCTATGCAAACAATATGTGGAGATGCCCAATGCATGGCTTGTGTCTAGTGAATGCTTCATAAGGTATCATATCTTGTATCAGCTCGATTGGAAGCTGATTAAGAAAGTAGATTGCAATGACAATTGCTTCTACCCAAGACTGATTCAAAAGATGCTTCTCACTGAGAATTGCTCTAGCACTGTACCATTCTTCCTTTCATTTCTTGCATTCCTCTAAGAAGTATCTGCACAAGTGAATTGTCTTCGAATGCCATGACTTCTACAAAATTTCATGAATCCTGAAGAGATGTATTCACCTCCTCTATGTGATGTCATGACTTTGATCTTTCTGCCTATATGGTTTTCAACCATGGCTTTGAATTCTAGATTTCTCTTTTAGAAAATATTTTAGATTTCTCTTTTAGAAAGTAGACCTAATAATATCTATTGTAGTCGTCGATGAAAGTCAAGTAGTAAAGTGAACCATTGATGATGCAAGAGTCGGGGCATAACCCCATACATCTATATGTATCAAATCAAGAATACCTCTTGCTCAAGAGGTGCTTCTACTAAAGTTGATTTGCTTTTGCTTAATAAAGCAACATGCTTCACAAACTTTTCCAAGAAACTAAAGCTTAGGAATTCCTATTGCCATATTTTGATTTCTGAGCTATATCAAGCTTTTGAAATTGACATGTCCATATCTCTTGTGCTATTTTGTGGAAAGTGGCATGTGTTGCAGTTGAGCTAACATGGCATGAAAATCTGGTACTGAAGCTAGCATTCTGAACAACCATCCTTCCTTGGTTGCTTTTCCTACTAGCTGATATCCTCTGGATTTGTCTCTGATCATGCATCCATCTCTATCAAGATGACTCGGTAGTTGTGTTCCGTCATTTGACCAACTGACAAGAGGTTCTTACTGAGTTTCAGAACATAGAGTACATCTTTCACCAATCCTTTTGTACCAGTGAAATTGTTCATAGGGACAATGCCTTTCCCTTGAACTAAATTCGGTGTATTATCGGTGTATTATATAGCCATGTAGATGACATTCTTCTATCCTTCTAATGGTTTCATCTCTATGAACCATTCTTGATGCTTTGTCATGTGAGATGATGCAACTGTTGTTGATGTACCAAGGATCCTGATCTGCTTGATCAACTTGATAATTGAATTTTCCTTTTGAACTGCAATCTTTGTCAAGATATATTGTTTCAATATGAATTCTTGATCATTGGAATGACCTTTGCTTGTGTGAATGGCTTGCGTCCTGAGTTCTTCACCAAGTAAAATTGATTGGAGCTCTTCTAATGTTGGAATTTTTTGTTGTATGGCAATACTCTAGACTATATTCTTGTATCCCTCTCCTAGTCCATTCAAGATTACTTGAACCATTTCTACTGGATTCATGGTCTCTACTACTACTGCTACAAGTTGATTGTTGTAATCCTTGATCCTGAGTACATAAGCATGACCGGTTTCACTGCTAGTGTGGAAACTCTGGTGGTTGATTTGGTTTCTCAGTGTGAGAATCCTAGAAGTGTTCTTGGATTCGTAAAGATATGTGAACATATCCAATGCTTCTTTTGATGTCTTGACTGTGTTGAGTTGTCCTAGCATGACATCTTGCACATTTTGCTTGATCAAATGATATGCATATTTGTCTTTCTTGTGGTGCTATGGCAATAGGTGAAGTAGAGCTACTGCTGGTTGGATTGTCCAATGGTCTAGGTATATACCCATTGACATACTCCCATTTTTCCTGAAGTACAAGAATGGTCTCCATTCAGTATTTCTGTGTCATAATTGGAGTTTTCCAACTTAGAAAATGCCTCCAAATTGAGGTTGTTAGTCGTAGACATGGTGCAAGAAATGTACTCAAAGCATCTATGAAATCATTATCTGAATCAATTACAGTACACTGACTATATCAACTGAAATCTGAACTATCGATGAAGATAGAACTGTAATGTATTATCTAATCTATTACAAGGCTTGTAAATCCAAGACATGGTGCAAGAAATGTACTCAAAGTGTCTATGAAATTACTATCTGAATCAGTTGCAGTACCCTAATTATATCAACTGAAATTTGAACTATTGATGAAGATAGAACTGTAATGTATAATCCAATCTGTTTCAAGCCTTGTAAAGCCAAGAGGCTTTACAAGGCTTGAATTGATGTGCACAATGCCAAAAAATAGCCAAATAGGCTTTACAACGATGGCATTGTGTGTCAAATCAAATCATGTGCTATTTGCCCACTAAATAATCAGTCTATACCTCTGAACACTCGGAAGTCTACTCACTAAGCTATGTCACATTGGGTTTCATGTAATGTGATGATGTGAAACCGCATGTGAGCGAAGGGACTGACTTCGAGTAGGAACTATTTAGGAAATTTCTGGCATGGCTTTGATTGGCTACTTTGGAGTTCTCTCTGCTATGGATGATCTAATCTACTCTGAACTAGATCTAGACCAACTATCGAACGATGAAAAAGCAACAAATAATTCATTTTCTTTGTTTATTTTAGGTGCTGAGTTAGATGCATCGATGTAGAGGCTGATGTGCATGCAAGAAGTGGATTTGTCACAAAGCCTCAAAAGTGTGTGATACTTGTACCAAAATGTGTGCATGATGTAATGCACATGTAGAGCACAAAAAATCAAGCGTTTTTCCTATTTGGATCAAGATATATCGCTTGATCAAGGTGGAGGGGCAAAAAGGGTGCTAGTGATGATGTGGCTACTATGTTCACATGGAAAAACTATGCCAAGCAAGGGGTGTGCTTATGGAGCATTGTGTGATGAGGTGGCAGTTGTGTGTTCACATGAAAGAGAAAAGTGTGCCAATGGAGAGGTAATTGGTTCTGGCAGGGGGTCAATGCCATGTGGCATATGATGAGGTGGCAATTGACTGTGCACTCATGAGGTGTCACTAATAAGGTGTCTTGATGATGTGGACAAGGTGATGTGGCAGCTACCGTGGTGTGGATGATGTGGTAGTTGATGATGATGTGGCACTAGGGAGCGTCTGCCTACATGGTAGATAAGGTTGCCACATATCTATGCTGACATGGCATGCTAGGGCTATTGCTGATGTGGCCCTATAGATAAGGGTGCCAGTGCCTAGAGGATTGGAGGCCTTGGAGAGTCAAAATCGAGCAAGATGTTGATTGAATCTTTAAAATATTTTGTCAACATAATTTTTGACAAAGCTGGTTGTTGTGGCATTCCCTGGGCATCATGTTGGCCTGCGAGCATCTTTTGGAGCAGAGTGTGAGCTTGTGTACGTAGCTGGCAGCATAGCTGCATGAGCTAGGAGATGGAGTAGCTGCGAGCTTGTAGTTGTTGGACCTATTGCTATGAGAGGTTGTGCCTGGTCATGTTGCAGGAGCTATGAGGGCGGTTGTTGATTGAAGGAGCCTTTGTAGATTGAGAGCAGTTGGCACTGAGGAGATCGGTTGGTCAGAGCTTCATTTGTCAATCATTTAGCCACCTTTGATGTAGCCTATAGGCTATCCGAGAAGAAGCGGCTAGGCAAAGCTTTGAAGGTGTTGAGAAGTTCTGCCCATGAGTGGTGTCTAGAGGTGCCCGCAGGAGCTGAATCGGTTGGAACGACATTGTTGAAGAAGCACTTACTACACTTGTGAAGCTGCAATCAATTGAGGCACCTTAGGAGCATGAGAGGTTACCCGTTGTGGACTAGAGATGGTTATTGTAGGAGTTCTTGTTGCATTGTTTAAGAAGGTGGAGCTCAGTCCATGTGAGCATTCATGGTGCTATAGAAGATAAGGCTACTAGGAGCCATGGAGGCTAGCGAGACTGTCACATGTAGGAGTCATGACAACAATCAACATATGAGAAGAACCTCTGTTCAACACTCTGCATGTCGTTGCAAGGAGCTCGTCGGTGAGCTTGTTGTGAGGAGGTCATAGTTGCTTGGAGTGTGTGAGAGTGCTCTCAACGGAAGCAAGAACGGAAGAAGGAGAGAGAGAGACAGAGAGCCACACAAGTTTTGGTGGGTGCAGAACCACCCTAATCTTCTTTTTTCATTCATTTATATATGTGTTTGAGTATTGTACATAACTGGGGTTAAGGCACAGTGACCTTTAACCCCCACAACCTCCCACTTAAAGGACAATGTGCCTTTAAGGGAGAACAACCAGTGAGCATACTATCCAATGCCCATCAATACACGACAATACTCAAACCGCTGACTAGGTAGACTCTTCGTCAGCATATCTGCAGGGTTATCATCTGTATGAACCTTGACAAGCTCTATGCGCTTGTCCTCAAGTACCTCCCTGATGAAATGGTACCTGACCTCAATGTGTTTGGTCTTTGCATGAAAGACCGGATTCCGTGCTAGCTGAATAGCACTCATGGAATCACTATGCAATGTCGGTACACCTGTATGAATCCCCAAATCTCCCACTAGCCGATCAAGCCATATAGCCTCCTTGCAACCCTCTGTGGCTGCAACAACATACTCAGCCTCTGTGGTAGACAAAGCAACGCACTTCTGTGCGCGAGACATCCATGACACTGCACCACCTGCAAAGGTGAACACATAACCAGAAGTGGATCTCCTACTATCCACATGCCCTGCATAGTCTGAATCTGTGTACCCAAGTACACGCATGTCTCCTTTACCAAAGCAAATGCACATCTCCTTGGTACCCTTCATGTACCTCATGATGCACTTAACTGCCTCCCAATGCCTCTTTCCTGGATTAGCCATATACCGGCTAACAACTCCCACTAAAAATGCAATGTCTGGTCTAGTAGCTATCATAGCATACATAAGACTCCCAACTGCTGATGCATAAGGAACCTTGGCCATCATGGCCCTCTCCTCATCTGATTTGGGACTATCTGTGTGACTCAGTTTCACATATGGAGGCAATGGAGTACTCACTGCCTTCCCCCCCTCCATATTGAAATGCTGCAATACTTTTGTAACATACTCTTTTTGTGAAAGCCAAAGGAGTTTCCTACTCCGATCACGCGTGATGCGCATACTAAGAATATGACCTGCAAATCCCAAATCCTTCATATCAAAGGCCTCATGCAACTTGGCCTTTAATGCATCTAGCTCATAAGTATTCTTGCTAGCCAATAGCATATCATCCACATATAGTGCCAGGATTATCCGGCTACTATCCTCAGCCCTTTTAGTGTAGAGGCAGTGATCGATTTCACTCCTTCTAAAACCCTGGGACCGAATGAAAGCATCAAACTTCTGATACCATTCTCTAGGTGCTTGCTTAAGACCATAGAGACTCTTCTTTAGCTTGCAAACTAAATGCTCTTTGCCCTTTTCTTCAAAGCCTTCCGACTGCACCATGTAAATTTCCTCATGCAAATCCCCATGCAAGAAAGCTGTCTTGACATCCATTTGCATAAGCTCCATATCCTCTGATGCCACTAGTCCAAGCATGCATCTAAGTGTGGTCATTTTCACAACTGGAGAGAATATCTCATCAAAGTCCACACCCTTCTCTTGCTTGAACCCTTTAGCAACCAAACGGGCCTTGTACCTAGGCACATCATCGCCTGTGACCTTCATTTTGTAGACCCATTTACATGGCAATGCTTTCTTTCCATGTGGCAAAGAAACCAAGTCCCAAGTCTTATTCTTCATAAGTGAACTCATCTCTGATTGCATAGCATACTCCCACTTGCGTTGATCCTCACGCATCATAGCCTCTTTGTAGCAAGAAGGCTCCCCGCAATCAGTAAGCATCACATAGTCTACCCCTGGAACAAACCTATCAGGCGGTCTAGACACTCTAGATGATCTTCTCAAGGGCATTTTAGCTTGTTGTCCCACTTGCATATCAGCCACATTTGGCTCATCATTTCCACCAATAGATGATCCATCATCTACCCTTGATTGTATACCTGTGGGAGTACTTGGTTGTACCATTTCTTGCACATTTGGTGCATGAACAACTTGCTGTCTATCAACATAGGCAGGTGGATTCACATCCTGGAAAGTGATTCTCCTCATTTCCACATCCCTCATGGGTGCCTTATGCATCTTCTTCTCATTGAAGACCACATCATGGCTGCGTATGATCTTCTTTGCTTCTGGATCCCAGAGACGATAGCCCATCTCTCCACTTTCACCATAACCTAGAAAGATGCATTTCCTAGACTTAGGATCTAGCTTCTTTCGAAGCTCTTTTGGCACATGTGCATATGCCTCACACCCAAATATACGCAAATGAGAGTAAGAGGGCTTCTTGCCACTCCATGCCTCTTCAGGAATACCACCATCCAAACTCTTACTAGGTGATCTATTGATCACATGCACTGCAGTCTTCATTGCCTCAGCCCAAAAACCACCAGAAAGACTTGCATTGGAAAGCATGCATTGCAACCTTTCTTGAATGGTACGGTTCATCTTTTCTGCAACTGGATTTTGCTCTGGAGTACGAGGGGATGTGAGCTCCCTCTTAATCCCACGAGTATCACAGAAATGCTGAAAGTCATGAGAGATATACTCTCCACCATTGTCAGTCCGTAGGCATTTAAGCGTTCTACCTGACTGATTCTCAACCAAGGCCAGCCATTTCTGAAATGCTTGGAACACATCACTCTTCTGTGCTATAGCATAAGCCCACACTTTCCTAGTTGCATCATCAATGAATGTCACATAGTATTCAGCCCCGCCTAATGACCGTGTAGGCATGGGACCACATACGTCTGAATGCACCAAATCAAGCATTTCAAACTCTTTCTTTCCCCTTCTTTATGGGCTGATTTAGTCTGCTTCCCATAGAGACAATGCTCACAAAATTCAAAATCAGAGAAACTCAAATGCGGTACATAACCCAAACGGCATAAGAGTTTCATTCCATTCTGGCTCATGTGCCCCAACCTGCAATGCCACAAAGAAGTGCTTGGCTGCTCGGTTATTGCAACAACATGATCAAATACCCCTGATACATGTAAGGGATACAAAGTCCCACACTTGGCACCCCTGGCCAAAAGCATAGAGCCCTTTTGAATTTTCCAACTTTGAAAGCCAAAAGTGGTGTGAAAACCAGCATCATCTAGCTGACCCACTGAAAGAAGACTCTTGGTCAGCTTAGGCACATGTCTCACATGTTTCAAAACAAATGCAGACCCATTTGCAAAAGAAAACTTTATGTCACCTGCTCCCACTATGTCACATGCATAGTCATTTCCAAGATGCACACAACCTGTCTTTCCACTGTCATAAGTGGAGAAACATTCCCTATGGGGAGTAACATGGAATGAAGCACCAGAATCCAAAATCCAATCCTGGGAATATGCATCATCTGAAGTGGCAAGCAACTCTGCAGATAAACTAGACATGAAGAGAACATCATTGTCACTATCACGTGTGACTGCCTTGATCTCCTCGATCTTCACTTTTCCTTTGTCCTCCCTTGGACTCTCTTCCTTTTAATTTGCACCCCAATTTGCATTCTTTTTCTTATCCTTTTGCTCTCTTTTCAGCTTGTAGCAATCCTTTTTCATATGGCCCTTCTTGCCATAATGGTAACACTCAATGTTCCGTGCCTTGGATTTGCTACGAGACTTCCCTCTTTCTTGGGACTTCCCCCTGAACTATGATCTGCCCCTTTGCACATTTAAGGCTGCATCCTGCTTATTGCCATCCATAGACTTCCGTCTAATCTCCTCGGCCAACAAGCTACCCACAACATCATCAAATTTCAGTACTCCACCAGGTGCAGAGTTACTGACAGCTGTACGGAAGATATCCCATGAGGATGGCAATGAACATAAGAGAAATATTGCCTTAGTCTCCGCATCAAAATTCATTTTCTGAGCCTGAAGCTGGCTGAAAATAATATTGAATTTATTCAAATGAGAAGCAATGGAGACCCCTTCCTTCATCTGTAGCTCAAACAACCTCTTCATGAGGTAAACTTTATTAGAGGCAGTTTCCTTCTCATAAGTGGCACACAGTTTCTTCCACAAATCTTCCGTAGTCTGCTCATTTACTACTGTGAAATAAAGTGACTCTGCAAGATGAAGTCTAATAGTAGACTTTGCTAATGCATCCAACTCATTCCAATCATCCTCAGACATATTTGCAGGCTTAGCTTCAATCCCTGCCAAGGGTTTAATCTGCTTCTTTTGAATAAGCACATCCCTTATTTGTTCTTTCCACAAAGAAAAGTTTGTCCCATCAAACTTTCTAATGCTGAAAAATTCCTTTTCAGACATGGAAGAGGATGCCATGATGCAAATGAAACAAAATCCCAAATGCTAGTACCTGCAAGAGAGAATCAAACCAAATACCAGGTGCACCCAAATCTGTATGCCACAATAGAGTGAAATGTCACCAAAACTCAAAGCTCAAAGCATCTGACTCATGTGCATATACTATGCATCCATATGAGCAAATCTGGCCCAAAAGAAAATGCCAATAAGTGCCAAATGACTCAAGCATAAACACTGTCCACTGGCATATGCATCAATTATATCTCATCCAAGAGAGCATAGCACTATCAGTGCATCACCAACAATGTGTCAAAGCTGTCCCTCAGCATAAAATAGCATCCATGTGCAAAGCGTCCATAAAAAATAGCATCCCACAAGGCAATTTGGGCCTATCAGCGCATCCAACAAGGACTGCAATGCATCCAAATGGCCTATAAATCATCCACTGCAACCCAATGCATACCACGAATGAGCGCACACTGCTCAAACTGCAACCAGAGTGATCTGCATAAGGTATGCTCAAGAAATCATAGTCCCACGGTAATGAGCGCTACTGAAAATAGAACCTGAGATGCTTCAAAACATGGGCGCCATTGCATAATCAGACTCAGCAAGAAAATCTGCAAATATCTCTCTTCTGCCAGAACTCCAAAATCTCAACCGATGAGTGAGAAACGGGAGTCAATACTTATCCACTGCCATGTGGCATAAATCTAAGGTTTCAAAACCTTAGTATGAAAAATGCATAACAGAGAGACGAAATCGAATACACAGAGATTTATAACTCTGAAAATCCTCCACCGAATCGCATAAGGACTGACAGGTAGGGGTTTTTGGGCGTCCGGAATGCAATGGGACAGACGGTTTTGGAAACCGTGGTCTCAATCACTGGGTCCAACACACGGACTGAAAAACGTTTTTGGAAACAGAGCTATCTGTAAACTCCACCGGAGTGCGAATGATGAGCAACATAGAAGTTTTGGGACTCCTGAGTCCACCGGAACTGACAGATCTGTAAATGGTTGCTCCAAACTTGAGTTCCAACACCCGGGCATAAAACGCAGGAACTGACACAGTGAGTCAGAAATCCACTGAAATGATCCCAGATTCAAGAATGAAGGTGTTTCCAAGCTCCTGAAGTAATGTGGACACCAAAAGCAAGCAATAGTTTCCTCTACAAGTCAATAGGGAGTCTCTGTCATCGAACGGAACAGGGAAAAGCTCAAAAAACGACTTTTTCTTTGAAAGCTCTTAACAGGCTCTCAAAACCACTTCGTAAAGCCAAAGTGACTTTTCCAAAGGTTCCTACAAGGTCTCTGCACACTCGGATGCAAGTAAAGTCACTCACAAAGCTTCCCACAGAGCTTCTCCTTCCTCCCACAGAGCTGCTGAGCTTCAAAGCATTCACGCACGCTCAGCTAGATCACTCGGGCTCTGATACCAGTTGAGAGTGCTCTCAACGGAAGCAAGAACGAAAGAAGGAGAGAGAGAGACAGAGAGCCACACAAGTTTTGGTGGGTGCAGAACCACCCTAATCTTCTTTTTTCATTCATTTATATATGTGTTTGAGTATTGTACATAACTGGGGTTAAGGCACAGTGACCTTTAACCCCCACAGTGTGCACTCGAGTTGAGGCTTGATGGAGTCTCTGCTAATTGTAGGAGGCTATGGCATCACCCATGAGCCTTGTTTGTATTTGGAGGCTCGTTCGTTGCTTGCCTGAGGAGCTGAAGACTACATTTCTAGTCGATGGCATTGAAAGAAGCTAGCAGCCCATTCTGTTGGAGCTTGTGGGGGAGGACTATTGGCTGAGTAGCCATGTTGATTTGTTGAAGCATAGTAGTTGCCGATCTATGGCTCGTGCTACAAGAGCTTGGCCAATCAAGAGAGCTAGAGGTGTCACAGCATGGAGTAGAGGCTATTACAGTAGGCCATTTGGCCTGGTATGAGTCTTAGAACGTGCTAAGTGCCATTGGAGTAGAGAGCCTTAATGGAGAAGCAAGTCAATATGGCCACCTCTGTAATGATCTCTCAAAGAGATGTCTCTGAAGTCCCTATCTCTTTAAGAAAACTAGCTCTTTCTCTCAATCCTAAAAAACTTAGCACTCATAAATGATTTGGAATGCTCTCAAACAAGAAGCTCTTAAAACACAATGGAATGAACATAATTTCCTCTTCCCAACAAAAGAAGAGACATTACAAAAAATTTGGACTCAAAAAGGGCCCTGTAAGGAAAGCCCTTGGGCTGGTGACATGGAAGAATAAGGTGAATAAAACCCAATAGAATATTGGCTGGTGGAGGGCAATATAATATTGGAAGTGGCCTGACTTCTCTATTTCTTTATTCAATGGCCCAAACAATGAGGTGGAGTACCCACTTGCTGCCTCAACTCCCCCATCACGTTTTTTAATTATAACCAAACTGAGAAACCTAGTTTCTCAACCAAACTTGAACCATTTGACCTGAAACCAAATTTTCCCATCCAACTACCACACTCCTTTCATTCTCTCTCATTCCTCTTGCTTCCCTCTCATTTTTGAGCACCATTTCGATTTTTTCTTTGCTCCAGCCCTCTTTTCAAATTTCTTGCTAGCTCTTGAGTGGGAAGCTTCTTTCTCTATTCTCCCTCTCATGGGATGGACTCTCATGCCAAAATCTCGTCACTTCTCTTCTTTACCTATATTTCCCTCCCATTTCACTCTCATTCTTTCAAAACGTTCAAGATTTTTAAATGAGATTCAACCTATCCTCTTCTTTCTCTATTTTGGGCACTTCTCCTTCAAATCTCACCACTTTCTCTCTCATATGAGATTCTCCCACGATCGGAAATCATTTCATTTAGGAAGACAAGGCAATCAATGTTCTAAGTAAGCCATGAATGATGCAAGGTGTTTGGAGCTTAGAAGGAGCTACTGGACGAGATTCTTAGAGAAAGGATCAAAGAAAATTAACTTTCAAGCATTGCAGTTGCTGATGCATGAGAATCAATCTTTCTTTTGCCCATCTCTCAATACTAGTTACTTTCCCTACTACAATCTCTAAGGGTGCATGATTTTGAACCATTTGTGAAGGTTTGGGGTCCATCCAAACACCTTGTATGGAGGTTCAGGTGAGATAATCTTTGGAACAATGCAACACAGTGATTATGATGAGATTTGTTTGTTAATAATGTAACTTTGAAGACATAATTAGTTCGTAGTTCATTTTGTGTAGTTGCGTTGTTTTGTTTTATTTCATGGTTTGAAAACATTGAAAATTTTGTTTGTTTTGTAAGAAATTCCATGAGAAATGAGTCTTTTTCACTCTTACTATCAATGGTTTTCTACATAATATTGCTTGAAATAGATTTCGAGATGTTTGGGAGCATATAATTTGTTTTGAAGAAAGAACCATCAACTTCATCAATCCTAGAACACATTTGGGACCACTAGGAGGGACAAGTTTGATCACATTTTTCTTTCAAAGAATCTTGCTCCAAGAATCAGGTACTGCTATTCATTCACGTAGTTTTAGAATGTTTTTAGTTTTCAACTCAAATCAGGGTCTATCAGAGCAACTTGCATGGAGATTCAGGTGAGAAAACCTTTAGAACAATGCAAGACAATAAAAATAATGAGATTTTATGATGCAACTTTGAAGAAGCAGTTAATTTGTAGTTTGTTTTGGTAATTTTGTTGTTTCCTTTTAATACATGATTTAAAGAGGAAGAAAGACTTTCTTGTTTTAAAAGATACACTCTTACAATTGAGTTTTTTTAATAGAAGATGATTAGAAATAGATTTGGAGTTGTTTGGAAGCATATAATTGTTAGATATCAATGCTCCACTCTCGTGTAACTATGTGGGAACCAACTAACTCTACTTGTAAGCCCCCCATATGAGGAGAAGGCATTTGAGTAGCTCGGTTATCCGGTAGGTCCTGGTTTGGACACCAGATGGGGGCCATGTGTGGCTTGATGGCTGGACAGCTTCAGATAAAGTTGGCACACCGTCAACTAGGCTACATGCAAGTGCGGGAAGGCATCCCTTGACTGACTGCACTGAGGGTAGATGGAGCATTTCCCGGGGCAGCCCACTCTCGGGTTGCGAGGCCCGTTTGGAGCCACGGATGATCCCAGATGGCTCTGGGCCGAATGATAACCGTAGATTAGTTGCTCTATTTTGCGCACCGGTTTTATCGTATGGTCAGTGGCCTATTTCGAGACCGAGACCGTTTAAGGCAGACTAGGTCGGTCACCCAATTGAGCCTAACCGACTATGATTGGTGGCTATATAAGGGCAAGCCCGTGAAGCCCATTTCATCACTGGCTACAACAACCATGATTCCTTAGCATCCAGCCTCCGTCTTCTACTATTTCCAACATGCCATCGAAGCTTCTTTCATAGGAGCGCATGGTTGGGAGGCATCGCCATCTATTGTATCAGTTCTACAGTAATCAAATTTTTTGATTCTCCATACTATCTTATTTTCCCTCTTGCGTACGAGATCATGTTATCTGTTGAGCATAGACCTTGTATTATTTTCTTACATGGTATCAGAGCCTGGACTCTAGCAAGAAGAGTTGGTAGTGTGTTTCTATTTACGAGCAGATTGTGAGAGATGGCCCATCCCGCAAGACTGCGAATCCCATCGTTCGGTGAAAGCGAAAAGTTGGACGGCTCTAATTATCCACTCTGGAAGTTCAAGATGAAGATGATCCTAAGCGCATACGAGCTTTGGGACACTGCTACTGGGGTGGACATGAGGTCGGTTGTGAGACTGGATCCAGCCAATGCAGGACAACTGATAGTATCAACTGCGGATGAGATTCTCGTGTGGACAAGAAGAAATGCAGATGCGCTGTGTTCTATTGTCTGCAGTGTTAGTGATTCCATCATGGCATTAATTCAACATGTCACCATAGCGGAGGAGGCATGGATGGTCTTGAAAAATCAGTACGAGACCACGAATCAGATGCTAATTCAGAATCTGGAGACTCAACTCATGAACAAGAAGTTGTCTGAGTCTGAAGCAGCAGAGATTTTCATCACCAGGGTGAAGAATCTACGCGATCAAATGACTGCGATTGGCATCACCATCACCAGCGAGAATCTAGCACAAAGGTGCATATACGGATTCTCCCACCAAAGTACAATGGTCTTGTTACGACGTTGAATACACAGAATAGAAATCTGCCCCTCAACTTTGAGGATTTCAGCATGATGCTTCTGGAGGAGGAGATGCATCAAAAGACAAGGACTGGAGAAGATTCGGCTTTCTGGACTGGATCAAAGAAAGGTAAGGGTAAGGACTATGGTAACCCATCTTCTTCTGTAACCCATCTTCTTCTTATGATAAAAAGAGAAAGAAGAAGATCAAGTGCTTCTATTGCAACAAGGCAGGGCACAAGCAGAATGAGTGCTGAAAGAAGATTGTAGATGAGAAGAACGGAATAAAGAAAGAGTCTAGCAATAGCGCGCAAGCAACCCCAATAGAGTTGTTCATAGCAATTGAGGAGATTTGCACGGAGGTAGTTCATGTACCTACGAATAAACCTTGGATCATTGACAGTGGTGCATCGCGCCACATGACCAGTCGGAAGGATTGGTATACCTCTCTACAGCCAGTAGGGAATGACATCCTGGTAGCAGTTGGCAATGATGCAAAATGTCCAGCAAAAGGAAAAGGTACAATTGCTCTCAAGTCAGATGGAGTTGTAAAATAGTTGTCCGATGTTCTTTATGTGCCAGATATCAAGAGGAATTCTGCGATCACGGATCGGGACCTCAAAGTACAATTCGATAAGAATGGTGCACAGATCCTGGATCTTCAAGGAAAGGTCCTTGGTAAAGGTACATGGCGCAACAACATTTACGAACTCTCAGCTTTCATTGCTCAAGTGGATGTGAAGAACACTAAGCTATGGCATGAGAGGTTTGGTCATCTTAACCTTAGTTCTTTGAAGGAGAAGCATAAAAGTGGAATGATTGCAGACCTACCAGAAATTTCAGATCTACCTGATGTATGTGAAGCTTGCATGATGGGCAAGCAACATCGGCATCCCTTTCCTAAAGAAGCCAGTAGGGCAAAGGCTCCTCTAGAGCTCGTTCACACGGACCTCTACGAAAAGATGGAGACGGAAGCTTTGGGGGGTTTCTACTACTTCATGACGCTGATCGACGATTATAGTAGAAGGATATGGATATACTTCCTAAAGACGAAAGACAAGGCTTTCAGTAGGTTCAAGGATTCGCATGTAATGGTCGAGAAAGAATCGGGGAGGAAGGTGAAGAAGTTGAGATCAGACAGAGGTTGAGAGTTCACATCGACTGAATTCAAAAGTTACTGCAAAAGTCACGAGATCAAGAGGCAAAAATCCCTGCCACAGACATCACAGCAAAATGGAGTAGCAAAATGCAAGATGCGCCGAAGTATGATGAAAGGGAAAGATTTGCCAAAGACTTTCTAGGCTGAAGCATGTAACACTGCAGTTTACATCCTGAATCGTAGCTACACCAAGGCTGTGAATGGGATGACTCCACTGCAAGCCTTTTCTGGTAAGAAACCTTCAGCTGGACATTTCAAAGTTTTTGGATGTGACTGTTTTGTGCATGTCCCTGATGCTACCAGGACCAAATGGGAACCGAAGTGTCGAAAGTTTATTTTCTTGGGCTACAGTGAAGAGGTGAAGGGTTACCGTCTCTATAACTCTCTATAACTCTGTTACCAAGAAGGTAATTTTAAGTCGTGATGTGGTCTTCTCAGAACAGTTGCATCAATTGGAGGAGGATGCTTCCTTCCCATACAACCAGGACCAGGATATCCATCCAGTACTACCACCAATAGCAGATCGAACTCCCCCAACGGTGCTTGGGAGGATTCAAGACAAAGAAGATGAAGAAGAGCCTGCAGAACTACAATGGCAACGGCCATTCTCGAAGTGGATAAAGCAGCTTTTGGATGGTAGAGAACCTCCAGCCATTGAGGAGGAATCATTCGAACACCACCGGTCCAAGAGATTAGAGGAGCAAAGAAGGGCGCAAGAACACTTGGTCAACTATGCTTTGATGATAGAAGTGATCTGTGCTGATGAACCCAAGTGTCTTGAAGAGGCACAGGGCAATGATAGGTGGATGGAGGCTATGCAGTCGGAGTATGGCTCCATAATGAAGAACAATACTTGGGACCTTGTGGATCGACCACCAAAACACGAGGTAATCGGGACCAAGTGGGTGTACAAGACCAAGTACAAGTCCGATGGCACGTTGGATAAGTACAAGGCTCGACTTGTGGCAAAAGGATTTGCACAGGTACATGTTTTTTATTATCAAGATACTTTTTCTCCCACAGCTCGACTAACCACAATTCACAGTGTTTTGGCTTTAGCTGCCCAGGGAAGTTGGCCCGTGTTTCAGATGGATGTGAAATCTGCCATTCTAAATGGAGATCTCAAGGAGGAGGTATACGTGGAACAACCACTAGGTTTTGAGATCCCCGGTTCAGAAGGTAAAGTCTACAAATTGAAGAAGGCACTTTATGGGCTGAAACAGGCCCCACGATCATGGTACCAATGAATTGATGCCTACTTTCTGCAAAATGGGTTCAGGAGGAGCCCATCTGATGCAAATTTGTATATCTTTAGAGAAGGACGCAGGTGTATGATCGTGGTCCTTTATGTGGATGACCTTGTCATAACAAGGAACCATGAAGAGAAGATCTCGCAGACGAAGCATTTGCTAGGAAGAGAGTTTGAAATGATAGACCTCGGACTGATGCATTTCTATTTGGGGATTGAAGTTTGGCAGGAGCCGAAATAGATCTTCATTTCATAGCTGAAGTATGCTGGAGAGATACTTAAGGCATTTGGCATGGCTGAGTGCAAGACAGTTGGTACCCCTATGGAGGTTGATGTGAAGCTATCAAACAAGGATTCATCACCACTGGTGGACGAAGCGAAGTATAGAAGGCTTGTGGGCAGCTTGATTTACCTGTGCAACACACGGTCGGACATCAGTTTTGCGACTGGTATACTAAGCAGGTTTTCCAATAAGCCCCGGGAGAACCATTGGAGGGCAGGGATGCGGGTGCTGAAATACATCAAAGGCACACTTGATTATGGCATCACCTATACCAAGGGCAACATCTTGACCGGATTCTGTGACTCGGATTGGGCAAGAGACATGGAGAGTAGGAGATCAGTGACAGGGTACTGTTTCTCACTTAGATCTGGAGTTGTGTCATGGGTCAGCAAGAAGCAACCCACAGTTGCTCTTTCTTCTATCGAGGCCGAGTACAAATCTGCATACTTTGCTTCTTGCGAGGCAATGTGGTTGAGGAGGATTTTGGGGGCATGTGTGCAATGCAAAACAAGCCTACGCAATTATCATCTGACAATCAGAGTTGCATGGCGATTGCAAAGAACCCGGTGTTCCACGCTCACACAAAACACATTGAGATTCAATATCACTTTGTACGCGAGCTCATCATGGATGGAGAGGTCGACTTGGTGTACTGTCCGAGTACAGAGAATGCTGCGGACATCTTCACGAAGGCTCTTGGAAGAGACTTGCTGGAGAGGCATCTTCATCGACTTGGCATTGGGTCGAAAAAGTAAGTTCACTTGCGGGTGGACATTGAGGGGGGGTGTTAGATATCAATGCTCCACTCTCGTGTAACTACACGGGAACCAGATAACTCTACTTGTAAGCCCCCCATATGAGGAGAAGGCATTTGAGTAGCTTGGTTATCCGGTAGGTCCTGGTTTGGACACCAGATGGGGGCCATGTGTGGCTTGATGGCTGGACGGCTTCAAATAGAGTTGGCACACCGCCAACTAGGCTACATGTAAGTGCGGGAAGGCATCCCTTGACTGACCGCACAGAGGGTAGAGGGAGAATTTCCCGGGGCAGCCCACTCTCAGGTTACGGGGCCCGTTTGGAGCCTCAGATGATCCTGAATGGCTCTGGGCCGAACGATAGATCCTGTTATCTGTTGAGCACAGACGTTGTATTATTTTCTTACAATAATTAGTATTGGAGAAAAATCCATCAATTTCAGCATCCTGGATTACAAGGGGGGCCATTAAGGAGGACAAGTTTGATCACGTATTTTCTTCAAAGATCCCCGTGAGGTATTGTTCATTCACATAGTTTAACAATGTTTGATGATAAGCAAATGTTTTTTTGAATTTATAGATTTCAATCGTTGGATTTTGCATGCAATTGAAGTTTTCATTTTTGCTTAGTTTGATACTTTTCTGAAAGATGTCATGTTTGTATATTATTTATTGATGTCAATGTTATATTATATTAGGTGGAAAGTGCATGAAATCATGCAAGCCACTCGGAATTAAAAAAAGATGGATATCCATTTTCAAATAGATGCAGAGAATGCACCATTTTTAAAGAGGAATGAATCCTCCTTAGCAAGTGAAAGTGATTTAGTAGCTCTTCAAAATCAAGGAAAAGCACATATGGATTTGTGGTTACAAGGGAAAATATATTTCAGTAGATCCACAAACTTGTTAGACTCCTCAATTCCATGGATTGACCAGCTTAATAAAGTTCCTATGTAAGGTGAGAATGGTTTGTTAGGATATTGTCTAAGGTTGATTGGTCATGGAGCAAGTAGCCTTCATAGCCAATATCAATCTTTGCTTAATGAAAGAGACAAAAGGATTGCAATGTTGGAGGCTTGGAATCAACATTTGGCATCATCTATGCAAGCTACAAGTGTTCAAATGATTGCATATGGTGGCATAGAGAAGAAAAATCAAGAATTACAAGTAAAGGTTCAAACATTAGATGCTCAATTGGGAGAGAGCACTATAAATGCAATGCACTTATAGATGCAAAACACAGCTAAGAAGGATGAGATCAAAAAGTTAGAGAAAACATTATCATTCATGAAGGATACTCCAATGGGTCCAAGACTATGTAAGAGGAAATTGCGTTCAATGGATGAAATATCCAAGAAAAGTGGTCATTGGAAGCATCAAGTGAGAGCTTGTAGGAGTGTTTCAGAACTCATTTCTATCCATGATGAACACTATGGTGCTACGGGTGAAGTGTTTATAAAAGAAATGTTGGAGTCTGTTATACAACATCCAGAATTCAAAAGTCTAAAATCAGAGATAACATCTGAGTTAACAACAAAGTTGTGGAGCATTTCAATGCAACTAGTGCACAGGGAGTTTGTGATACTCTAGGGATAAGTACAAGGGCATATCGGCTCATATTTAAGAGCTTGAAAACAACATGTCTTTTTGTGGGAGCAAAAGTTAAAGCCCCGCTTCGTAAACCGACTGATGTTGATAAGGCTAGGCATGCACTCAATTTGGGCGTACTTGATTTAATCGGTGAGCCTTAGCATGTATGTAGTACACTAACTAAGGCTGGAGAGACTAAAGAATTGGAATTGACAGTCAATAATAACTTTGTGATGGATGTTTGAAGAGTTCTACAAGCCATGGTGAAGTTTTATGATATGCCTATGGAAGAATACAATGGTACTCTGAAGATTGTACTAAAGCTTGATAAGCCTTGAGTGCCACAATGAGTTTATGCTTCCAACCATTATGACGCCTCCACCATGCAGCATGTAATTGTGTGGCATAAGGTCTTTTTTTAGCTTTTGGCTTGATCCTTCATGCTAGGGTAGTAAGGTGTGGATTTTCTATGAATGATGAGGAACTTGCTGATTAGAATGTGAATTGCATCATTATTAAAGTGTGTCCCTTGATCACTCACAATTTCAAGTGGGAGGCCAAAGCGTGATATGAAGTTCTAATACAATAACATAGCGGTCGTTCTTGCATCAACCTTGTTGAGAGTTCATGCTCAACATCATGTGATCATATGTGCATAGCACTAACCCAATAAAGTGCTATAAAGGAAAGGATTAGATGCCCTAACCCTAACCCCAAATGGGTTTGTATATATTCTACATTTTCAACTAAATCTAGTGTACAGTGAGTCATTTGTGGTGTGCTCCCTAGCTGTGCCCTCTCTCCTCATCTCCACTCTTCTCCTCTCTGCTCTTCATATTTTGTCATGGTATCAGAGCATGGTTCTACCTTCTGCTGAGGTGCCATACTTCTTGTGAGAGTGATTGAGAGATTGAGAGATCGAGAGCTCTGGGTCTCGTATACTTTTGGCCTTCACCCTGTAGTCCTTTAACTTTCATGGCTAACTTAACATAGTGAGCCATTATCTTACCATAAGGTCATTGTCTGTAAGCCTTTGTAGGTTCTTCCCAACAATGCTAAGACCATAAATGTCATGAAAATCCGTAGTAGTACGACCTGTGCATTCTCTTTCGTTGAGAGAAAATTCTATTCATTGAGAATTTCCGTCCATTTATTCTGTCACATGAGAGAGAAAATTTCCGTCTATCCATTTTAGAGAGAAAGATAGAATTTTCATTGAATTCTAGTCATTCTGTCTGAGAGAGATTGAAAGAACTAAATCTGTTCATTTTCACAAGAGATTGTGCTTTCTTTGAGTTGGCTTCATCAATGACCTTCTGCCTCTATCGCCTATGAACAGACGGCGGCTCCAACCTTACGATTGGCTCCTGCAATACTGCAAACTAGACGGTGACTCCTAGTGCCTTGCTATGACCAATGCCCATGACCATTGATAGCTTCCTCAATGCCTCTACATGCCCATCATTTAGAGTGTTGATAGCATGATCAAATTGCTATAGCAACCCAGTTGCCACTATGAGCATGAAAGCCGAGCTTCATCTAGAGTCCGTGAAACCAAAGGAGCAGCCAAGCTTCTGGCAACTCCAATAGCCGATGGACTCTCCACGCTCCATAGTCGCCTAACTCCTAACATTAAAGAGCCAACCGGCTCCAACCACCAGTAGACTGCTCCATGAGAAGAAATCTAGCGACGAATTGGAGTAGAGAGCCAAAGCAATGCCTCTCCAATGATAGACTGGTTATCAAACTCGAAAAGCTCACAGAGCTCCAACCGGCGGTCACTACCCACCATCAACCAAGCTCCTATAACAGCACACACGCTAAGCCCACAGCTCCTTCAATGACCATTGACGATGCTCACAGAAGAGCTTCTACTAGCAGCATGCTTTGCAACAGACGAACGATGACTCCAACGAACTCTTGGCAACCCATGAACTCTGGTGACAGGAGGCCGAAATCCCATGAGCTTCCGGTGGCATCGTAACAATTCTGGAGGTTCACCTCCATGTTTACCCACTTTTGACACGTGGCCCGTGTGCCACATCAGCTTATCTGCCACGTGGTAGATAAGGCTATCTCACATTTTTGACATGTGGTAGGTCCACATCATTTGGCACTCCGCCTTGCCACATCAACACACCTTATCTCTAGTGCCATGTCAGCCCCATCTACCACGTCATCTTTGCTAACATCATCATCCGCCGCCTCATCAGTGCCACATGGCACTCTGACCCCCTTACTGACATCACCAGACCTTGGGTTAGTCAAACAAACCTTGGGGGTTAGTCAACCAGACCATGGTTAGATCAGCATGACCTTGGGTTAGGTCAACCAATGCCACCTCAGCTATCTAGTCACTTTGACCCTCTGCAGGCATAATTATTCCTTTGTAGGCACACATAGTCACTGCATGTGACCACACCTACCACGTCAGCACAGGGCTCCACAGGCATAGGTCCTGCTAGGCACAATCACTGCATGTGACACCTTGACTGCCACATCATCATTGAGCACATTTGCAATCCTTTTGCCCCTCCACCTAGATCAAGTCGTATCTCTTGATCCAGGTTTAATCCAGGATTAAACTTGCCTAGTTGTGCCAACATGCACCCTATTGCAGACTTAGAGGCATTAATATGGACATAAAATATCAAGTCCTAGTTTGGTGCTTGCAAGATCGACGCTGAATCCAGAATGAGTTTGATAATTTCATAGGAGATTTGGAACTCCTCCATCCAATGGAAAATGATCAACAGCTTATACAAAGGATGAGCGATCTCAACATAGTTGTAGTATCTGATGATACTTCAGATTCCAAATTGGATCACACTGATGATGAATGAAATGAATTTGAGCATGTAGAAGGGTTTGTTTATGCTCAAATCAATTGTCTCTCACATTCAAATCAATCAAAAAATAATTTTGGAAGTTCAAGTGTTATAGTTTTATATCCAATGCCAGTAAATTTTGGATTATTTCATAAGCAATAGGGGTAGTAAGAAGACATTTAATCAGATCCAAAACAACATCAGGATCAGTTATCTTGTGTTCAAGAAGACCTGGAAGCAATCTGCTATCCAAAAGAAGATCCACTTTCAAAATCATATGATGAATCCCATGCTTTGCATTTGCACCGTTTTTGCAATGAATTAGAGATTCTTATAACAAAGAAGGTTTGGGATACATTTCTAAATCAAATCAAAGTGATAAAGACAATGGTTGTCTTGATATTTATGCATGATCTATTGTGGATTATGCCAAGATTGCATTGTATATGTGTGACAATGAGGAAGATATTAAGCTACATGAGTGGGCATTAACCCTATTATGGATGAACAAATGGATAAGAAAACAAAGACATAATTGATTCAAAGTTTTGAAGCCAATGTTAATGATAATCTTTCATCTTATGGTGTTGATGCTCAAGTTGATAAGAATATGAATGAAGAGGATGTTGTTAATGAGAAAATTTTATTATCAATTGAAACTGACATGACACATGATGGGATTTATGCTTTCCATGAGAATGAAAAGTCAAATTAAATGCATAAGGAGGTGAATCCAAAAATTCAAAATGCAACCTATGATGACTCTTGCAAGAGGACTAATTATATATCATTAAAGGGAATTTTTTTGGAAGATTTCCAATAAGAAATGAAGGCTAAAAATGATCACATACATTCCAAAACAGATTTTTTCAATTTCAGCCCAGATATGTCAGAAATATTCTTTGACACTTTTTTATAGTTTGATAATGAATTCAATTTCAGCCTGGATATGTCAAAAATATTCTTTGACAAATTTTTAGAGTTTGATGATGAATTCTTGGATGAAAATGATGATGATATACATTCAAATTCGAGTTTTGATGTAGTTCCATATTTTGGGAAGCGTGCAGTGCAAAAGCATAATCCAAAATATCAGATACAAATAAAAGCATTGATGATGATGATGCTTATGTTGAGAAAATGAGATGGATTAGTCTATAGCGGAGCCAAAAGAGACCAAAAAGGAGCTAGAAAAGCCCATAGGAGATTCCAAAATACATCTACTTTATACCCAAAATTTCCAATAGTTGGCATGTGGTTAGGGTCAAAATATATAGCAAAACAGTAAATTGAAAATGGAATTACAGCAAGAAAAAAAACTAAAAATGGAATTAGATCAAAATAGCAAAATAGAAACTAGATTATAGCAAGCAAAAATAGAAACTACAACAGCAACAGAAACTAGAATGGAAACAAGTGAAATAAGAGCAGACTATAGAAGTTTCATCATTACCTTCTAGGTAATCAGGTGGTGTTCCATGTAGACCATCAAGCATTGCTATACCTAATGAATGAGCCTCAGCCATCAAGAAGGCTGGCTCGATGGATATTGTTGTTACAAGAATTCCAATACTAAATGATATGTATACTAGGAAGACAACATAGTGGTGGCAGACTGCTTGAGCAGATTAGAAATAGGAGAAAGTTTGGGTGGGGGTGTCACAGATGATTTACCGAATGCTACATTATTTTTAGTATAAATGATGAGAGCAACAGACTGGTATGACCAAATGTTACAATTCCTCACAAACAGGGTTTGCCCATAGACATTTATGAAGGATCAATGATGCCGATTCGCATGAAGGAGTAAACCATTTATGGTGATTGCAGGCACATTGTATAGGCACAAAATTAGTCAAGTTATCCAGCGCTGTGTTCCAGAACATGAGTAGCATGTAGTGTTACAAGAAGCTCATTAGGGGGCGGCAGGCAGACACTTTGCCGGTGAGATCGTAGGAAAGAAAATTTTTTAGGCCAGGATTTGGTGGCCAATGGTGCTCAAAGATTCTCATGAATTTGTGGTCAAGTGCTGGTATTGTCAAAGAGATGGACAACCTACTGATGTGGATAGTTTACCCTAAATCCCATTCTCCCACTCAATCCATTTTAGAAATTGGGATTATACTTTGTGGGATTGATACAACATGTGGCACAGATCACAAGGAACCAATACATTCTGATGGCAATAGATTACTGCACCAAATGGGTGGAGACACAAGCACTCAGAGATAATTCCTTGTCCAATACCAAAAAAATTATATATCAAAAGATCATAACCCATTTTGGATGTCCGATTGAATTGGTATTGGATCAAGGAGGCCACTTCTTGGGAAGGGCAGTAAAGAAGCTAACAACAATTCACATGATTATACACAAAGTGGCAGCAACATATCACCCATAGTGTAATGGTTAGGCAGAAAGCACCAATAAAACAATTAAACACATTTTAAGATGATAGTGTTGGAAAATAAGAAGGACTGGGATACTAAACTTGATTCATCTTTACAACGTATAAAGTCACAAAAGGGATGACTCCATTCTGACTGGTCTATGGGTTGGAAGCCATCATTCCAATGGAGTTCATCATTAGTACTCGTTGACTCACAGTAGAGAAATTGGGTCTAGAAAAATGAGTGGAATTTTGTTAAGTGCAACTTGCAAAAAGCCGGTAGACAACACAAATAATTTAGTTGCGAAGATAGGCATGGGTGAATCAAAACATAAAATACAAGTTGTTTAAAGAAAAAGATTGGGTTTTGATGTTGAACTCCAACTTGGGAAGATTCTCAGGCAAACTGAAGTTAAGGTATGATGGACCCTTTAAAATGATTGAGGAGAAGGTTCAAGGAACATTCCAGTAAATGCATGGTTTCATCCTGCCCAAACCCATGAATGGATTTCGACTCAAACCTTTTCTCAACCTATGAAATAGATCCGATGGATTGGAATTAGTAGAATCGGTGGATCCAACAGATTGGATTTTTTTGGAGTTGAGTCAGTTGAGTCCGACAGTTAGGAAAATTAGAATCAAGCTGACATTTTGGATGTTGTAGTCCGATATCTCAAGGTCATAAAAGTGGCCATCAGTATTCACAAAGGCGAAAACGAGGGTTCACACCTTATGGAGTTACCATTTAAAAATTTGAAGTCCCATTGTGTGAATACTCACAAGCTATGCGATACCGTCCTTCAATGCAAGTTTGCATTCCTGATCTTTGTCAATCGCATTAGAATCCACTTCAGCTCCCTCAACATGCTAGGTGCACTACATAATCTCCTCGAAGAGAAGATGATCAGTTCAAGGAGAAGGCCAAAAGTAGTTCAACAAGTCTACATGTAGTTAGAGCTAGCCAACCATGAAGAAACATAGAGTGACATGGGTGATGCGGTGGTCACTTAGAAGCAAGGCCCTGAAGAAGATGATCAAAGAGGGTGAAGAACAAATGTTGGAGCCTCCCACAAGTGGTAAGAGACTATCTCTGGATACTTCCACATGAATTCTGTCTATACTTTCTTTTTGCCTTTTTTGCAAGTGATCTTTATAAATAACAGTCTCATTGAATACCACATCTCCTCTCGTAATGATTTTGTTACTTTCATAATCCCACAGTTGATAACCAAACTCACCACCTCCATATCTAATAAAGATGCACTTCTTGGGTTTTGCCTCAATCTATCATCATGGAAAAATGCTTCACATCCAAAAAGCTTCAGAAAAGAATATTTAATCTTTTGACCTATCCATTCCTCTTCTAGAATGCCACCATCTAAGGAAATTGAAGGCAATCTATTTATCAAGTAAATAGTAGTATTCACTGCTTCATCCCAAAGTTTTAAGGGCAACCTTGTGTGTAGTATTTCACGCAAATAGTATCAAGTAAATAGTACTATTCACTGCTTCAACCCAAAGCTTGAGGGAAACCTTGGGTGTAGTCTCATGCTCCTTGCATGATCCATGATTCTTCTATTCATATTAATTGACACTGGATTTGCTTGTGGTAATCTTGGAGTTTTCTTCTCACTGCAAATTCTATTGTATAAAAAGTAACTGTCAAACTCTTTCCTACTGATGTACATGTCTCCATTATCAGATTTGAGAGCCTTCAACTTCTTTGTTGCCTCATTCTCAACCAAAGCTTTAAATTTCTTAAAAGTTTCAAAAACATCATATTTTCTTTGAATGTAATAAACCCAAGTTTTTCTAGATGCGTCGTCAATAAAAGTAACATAATAATGAGAATCACCAAGGAGATAATGCAATAGAGTAGGACCACATACATCTCTATACACAAGATCTAACTTTTCTCTCTGCTTTTGTTTTCCAACTGTGAGAAATCTCACTCTCTTCTATTTTCCATAAACACAGCTCTCACAAAAGTTCCAATCAATTTGCTTCAAGCCTATGTTGAGATATCGAGCTCCACTCGCGATATGCCAGGGTGACTCTTGTGCATTTATGTCACCGACTTGTTAGCTGGAGATGCGGTTGGTACACCGCCCACGAATAATAGCTGGATGACAGCTATCCTTATCTACACTAGTTCGTGGCTCAGTTAGTATGCCACCTTAGTTAGTTGAGTTTGGTTTGAGACCCACATATAGGGTTCTTCTATTTCTTTGTCTAGAGTTCTTTTGGCTTACACAACTAAGAAGAGGAAAACTGTTTTCAGCCTCCACCTTTGTGTGTATTCCCCCATTGTGCATGTGAGAAAGCCGCAAGTGAGACTCCTTCCCTCTCTCCCACTATCTTCACATGGTATCAGAGCCTTGTTCATGGTAAGGAGCTCAAGAAAGCAAGCCAAGTTCGTGATGTCCTGGTAAGAGGACCAGCGTTGCTTTCCTATTTCGAGTTTGGGAGCAAATCTCTGCAAGTAGCACAGCCAGAAGTGCAAGAGTGCACTGTTTCAGATTGAGACACCCTTCGCGGTGTGGCGAGAGCACAGTATATGCTGCGAGCGTGGGCAAAGCCCTCAGTGACTTTATTTTTCTGATTCGAGGCCATTTCGGGGCTCGTTTTGAAGGCGGGAGTTCTTCGCAGGCACTCAGAAAAAGGCCCTGTTTTTGCTGTGCGACCACTGTTCTGTGGGTCGGTGAAAAGTTGCCGCAGAAATTGCATCGTATGCCTTTGTGCAGAGATATTGGGAGTTGCAGATTCATGCTTGTTGCCTGTTGATGCAAAATCGTCACTAGGAAGTGACTGTGTGGTCAAATACAACTTTCGTCAGTTTTGCAGTTCTGCCCGTGTGAGGCAAAAGCTGTGTTTTTTTTTGCAGTGACAGAATATTTTGCAGTGTTCTGTAATGGCATCTGATTCTCTTTCACAGATTGTCACTGAAAAGCTTGACAAGAACAACTTCCAGGCATGGAAGTTTAGAATGATGAATTTCTTGATGGGAAAAGGCTATTGAGAGTTCATTACAGGAAATGAAGAAGAACCTATTCTTCCTAATGTTCCCAGTCAACAGGAAATGCAGGCATTCAAAGGATGGCATGAGAGAGCCAGGAAAGTTATGTATTGGCTGTCTATCAGTATTTCGGACTCCATGATTGTGCATATTCAGGATGCAAATACGCCAAAGGAGGCATGGGACACTTTGGCAAAAATGTATAGCACAAATACGCAAGCCAGGAAAATGCAACTCAAACAGGAGTTGCACAATGTGCAGAGAGAAAATTTGAGCATAAATGACTACCACATGAAAGTGAAGAAAATTGCAGATGCACTTGCTTCCATTGGGTCGCCAGTGGATGATGAGACCTTGAATGGTCTAGGAAAGGATTATGCACAGTTCCGGACATCCATTGCCGTCCGTGAAAAATTTCCTGATTTTGAGGAGCTGATTGCTCTTCTAATTTCTGAAGAGCAGAGAAATGGTGGTGCATCTTCTTCAGCAGGAACTTCAAAAGAAACTGTCTTCTACTCAAATGCTAGCAGAGGTAGAGGCAGAGGTAGAGGAGGCCGATCTGCAGGACATGGTAGAAATCAGAATATGCAGCAAACGCACGAAAACCAGTCCTATGCAGGAGGACGTGGTAACTCTAGAGGAAGGGGGAACCAAAGAGGCCGTGGTGGATGGCAGAGAAGCCAAAATGCAAACAACAATGTTGAATGCTACTATTGTGGCAAAATGGGTCATATGGCTAAGGACTGCTGCAAAAAGCAGAATGACATTATGAATGGAAAATTGCAGCAAGGCAATTATGCATCTTCTAGCAGGCAGGGTGATGACAGAAATGAGCATCTATTTATGGTGCAGCATATGACCAATTCTGTGACAAGTGCAGAAGAACAAAATGATGTGTGGTATGTTGACTCAGGTGCATCAAACCACATGACAGGTCATGCAGAATGGATGCAAGATGCAAGGAAGATGGAAAAGCCAGGATTTGTGGAGATTGGTGATGATACTGCACATCCTATTGTGCAGATTGGCAAAATTCCTTTGTCTATGCAGGATGGGAAAAAGAAATACTTGTCTGATGTATTTCATGTCCCGAACATCACCAAGAACCTGGTTTATGTTGGTCAGATGGTTGAGCAGGGCTTGCAGGTCAGATTTAATCCTCATGGATGCTTTGTTGAGGATATGAAAAATAATGGTCGCTTGATAGCAAAAGGAAAGAAGAAGGGCATGATGTTTACATTGGATGCAGACATGCCTGAATTGAGTGCAGCAATGTTTGCACATGGGACCGATGTAGTTGAAGATATTGATATCTGGCACAAACGCATTGGTCATGTTAATATACAATGACTTAAATCAATGCAAGCCCAAAATATTGTTGCAGGATTGCCTAAATTTAAGGTTGCAGAAATGCACAAGGTTTGTGTAGCCTGTCAATTTGGGAAACAGGCAAGGAAACCTTTTCCTAGGCATGTTCAAGAGAGTAAAAAGCCATTGGAATTAATCCACTCTGATGTGTGGACTACAAAAGCTGCATCTATTGGAGGCTGTCACTATTTTGTCACATTTATAGATGACTTCAGCAGAAAACTGTGGGTGGATTTTATGAAAAAGAAAAGTGAAGTGTCTGGGCACTTCAAAGCTTTCAAAGCTATGGTTAAAAAAGAAACAGGCCTGCAAATAAAATGCCTAAGGTCAGATGGAGGGGGAGAGTACCTCTCAAATGAGTTTGCAAGGTTCTTGCAGGAGCATGGTATAAAGCAGCAATATTCATGCAGCCATACCCCACAGCAAAATGGAATTGCAGAAAGAAAAAACAGGCATATTGGAGAGGTATCTCGGGCTATGGCATGACGCCAGAGGAGATGTATACTAGTAGGAAACCAGATATTTCTCATTTGAAGATTTTTGGTTGCATTGCCTATGTCCATGTGCCAGATGAGTTGAGGTCCAAGTTGGATCCAAAAGCTGAGAAGTGCATCTTTATTGGTTATTCTCTGCAGCAGAAAGGGTATAGATGCTATAACCCTTCTACACGTAAGTTCACAGTGAGCAGAGATGTTGTTTTTGATGAGATGAGCAGTTGGTATAAACCAGTAAATGTGGTGATTGATGTAGATGCACAAAATGGTAATGCTGCACAGAATGCACAGCAGCAATCACAAAATATCAGTGGACCTGGAGTGTCCTCTACCAGTGGTTCACATGCTTCGCCATGGACAGGTAGATTGAGATCAGGAGAATCCCCTCAAAGCAATGCAGAGAGTGGTACGCAGGTATCACAAAAAGGAAAAGAGAAGGTAGATCAGCCCATGTTTGATGTGAATGCAGGTCACTCTTGTGTGGATGGTGAATCCAGTGGCTCAGAACAGAGCATTGATGATGAGTTGGGTATTCCTTCTGTTGTTACACCTGGAGTAAGGAAGACCAGGGATGTTTTGAGAGCACCTGGAAGTGAGCCTATTTTGCGCAGGTCTACCAGGGTTAGGTATCCTGTGGATAGGCTGAAATATGATGGATTTACAGCCATTCACTATGCCTATATGGTCAAAGTGATACAGGAACCAGAACCCACTTCTTTTGAGCAAGCCATGGGAAATGAAAAATGGGAGAAAGCCATGGATGAAGAAATGGATGCCTTGGATGCTAATGCTACATGGGAATTGGTGCCTTTGCCTAAAGGCAAGAATGCAATTGGTTGTAAGTGGGTTTATAAGATCAAGCACAATGCAGATGGTTCTGTGAATAGATACAAGGCAAGATTAGTTGTCAAGGGGTATGCACAGACATATGGCATTGATTATGAAGAAACTTTCAGCCCGGTTGCAAGGATGGCAACCGTAAGCAGCCATTGCTATGGCTACATCAAAGGGATGGTCTTTACATTAGATGGATGTAAAGAATGCCTTCTTGCATGGTGATTTGCAAGAAGAGGTCTTTATGGAGCAGCCAGCAGGTTATGTTCATGCTACTCATCCTGAGTTTGTTTGCAGGTTGAAGAAAGCCTTGTATGGCTTGAAGCAAGCACCTAGAGCATGGTCTGGCAAGATAGGACAGTATCTTGTCACTATTGGCTTTCAGATTTCCAAGGCAGATTTCTCACTCTATGTGAGAAAAACAGAGAAAGGGATTATGTTGCTGGTCATTTATGTTGATGATTTGATCATCACAGGTGAGAGTGATGAAGATATCCTTCATGTGAAAATGCTATTGAGGCAGAAGTTTGAGATGAAGGATTTGGGAGAGCTGCGTTATTTCCTGGGCATTGAGGTGATTAGATCACCAAGTGGGATACAGCTCTTGCAGAGGCAGTATGGATTGGACATGCTGTCCAAATATGGGATGACAGGCTGTAAGCCTATTTCAGTTCCTTTGGAGCAGAATGTGAAGCTGAGCGCAGATGTAGGTGAGCTTCTGGAGGACCCTACTATGTACAGACGCATAGTAGGAAGTTTGATTTACATGACTATTACCAGGCCAGATTTGAGCTATGCTGTTGGGTTGGTAAGTCAGTTTATGCAGGCTCCAAGGAAACCGCATTTGGATGTGGCTAGACGCATACTCAGGTATGTGAAGTCCACATTGCAGTATGGACTATTTTATGAGGCTGGGGTTCAGATACAGTTGCATGGATACACTGATGCTGATTGGGCTGGTAGCATTTCAGATAGACGATCTACCAGTGGATATGTGTTCTCTTTTGGGAGTGCTGCAGTCACTTGGAGCAGCAAGAAATAGCCTACAGTTGCCTTGTCGAGCACAGAGGCTGAGTACAGGGGTGCAACACCATGCTCAACATCATGTGATCATATGTGCATAGCACTATCCCAATAGAGTGCTATAAAGGAAAGGGTTAGATGCCCTAACCCTAACCCTAAAATGGTTTGTATATATTCTACAATTTCTACTAAATCTAGTGTACAGTTAGTCATTTGTGGCATGCTCTCTAGTTGTGCCCTCTCTCCTCATCTCCACTCTTCTCCTTTCCCTCTATCAGGGCATCTCTGTCTTCCATTGAGACATGGTGATCCTTGTGTGAGAGATTGAGAGATTGAAAGTTCTTGAGTGTTCTCTTCCGCGAGAGACTTCCATTCATCTGAAGAATTTCCATCCATGTGAGAAAGGTTGTTGAGTGCCATTACAAAAATTTTGGACTAAAAAAGGGTCCCTTTGGAGAATTACTAAAATATTAGAGGCTTGGATAAGGAAATATCATATCCATGAAGGAGATTATGCCATGTGGACTTCTCTATAATAGAGGCTTCCCAAATCTAGGGGAAATTTCAGATTTTTTTCAAAATACCCCAAAAAATGTCATTGGTGGTTCACAATAAAAAATTGTCTTTGACACGCTTGCCCTGACCATGTCAGGCCTCCTTGTTTTCCTCCCAGGGCAAACTATACCCTAGCTAAAACTATGCTCACATTTTCCATTTGGTTCAATTATTTGGCCCAAACTTTGACTTCTTAACCAGCTCTCCCCCTATTCTCTCTCTTCCAAACGTTTCAAACATTCATTCCTGCCACTTTCTAGCAGCTGGTTTTAAAATATCTTCTTTCCACTCTTGCTTAGTCATTCTCTCTCCTCTTTGCTCTGTTTTCTTCCACATTCAAAAATCTCCCAGAGAGACTTCCGTCAAAGCTCTGTTCATCCCTCTTCTCTTCCATTCATTCTCTACTTATCTCACTCTCTCTTAGAAACCAAAGTTGCGACCTAAATCTACTTGGAAGGAGTGAGAAAAATGGGTGTACTCTCATTTTCGGTTCTTTCCTCACCTTTTTGGAGTATAGAGAGTCACCTCCTAAAGTTATGACCTAAATCTGCTTGGAAGGAGTTAGAAAAGCAGGTGTATTATCATTTTCGGCTCTTTCTCTACCTTTTTGAAGTATATAGAGTCAACTCCAGAAGAAGAAACACATACTTTCCAGGTAATGAAGTGATTTTGTCTTGAAAGTTTTGTTTATATTAAGTAGATACGTTTTTGTATCACACTTTGTCTATATGTTTGTTACAAGAGACAGGGAAGAGGGAGAGATTGAGGTAGATGATATATAAAACTATATTTTTTTCTTCACTCGTATAGGAGGGATAGATAGAGGAAGGGGGGGAGAGAGAGAGAGAGACCATTTCGAATTGCTATGTTGTTCTCTATTTGAGGGGATGAGTGAGGAAGAGAGAGACATAAAATAGTCATTTTTTTCTTCATTAGTATAGGAGGGATAGATATAGGAAGGAAAAGAGAGAGAGAGAGAGAGAGAGAGAGATTATATTTGAAACTGTTGTGTTTTGTTATCTGTTTGAGGGGATGAGGGAGGGAGAGAGATAGAAAATAGTCATTTTCTTATTTGCTAGTATAGGAGGGGTAGATAGAAGAAGGGAAAAGAGAGATAGAGATTATATTTTGAACTGCTATGTTTTCTTTTGTTGAGGGGATAATTGAGGGAGAGAGACAGAGATTCTATTTCAAACTGCTAGGTTTTAGAAGTATTTGAGAAAGAAGGAAGAAAAAGAGATCCTAATCAAAGAGTTTTGGGAGGGAGAGAGAGAATGATATGATATTGATAATGTTCTCTTTGTTTGTGCAAAAATATAGGAAGAGAGCATATCGTAACTAAGTATTTCAAAAAAACTTGATGTTTGTTTGTGTGAGGGGTACCTTGGAAGACAGACTAAGTGTGAGGGGTACCTTGGAAGACAGACTAAGAGAGAGAAGTATTCTATGTTTTTTGTAATAATATTTTGCTTGTTTTTGTGAGAGGTTTAGTCAAAGGAGAGAGGGAAGGAGGGAGAGAGAGAGAGAGAGAGAGAGAGAGAGAGAGAGAGAGAGAGAGAGAGACTTGCAAAGAAAGAGAAAGAGAGGGATAAAGAAAGAGAGAATAGAAGACATAAATTTGGAGGGTTTTTGGAAGTAGAAAGAGCTAATTTTAATCATATGGTACAGGGGCAGAAACTATGGAAGTAGAAAATGATAGATACAGAAGTAGTTTATAGTCTGTTGTATTGAAGAATGTTAAGGATGAGCATGGGGAATGGATTCCTTAGCTCTACAGGAAATATTCTTGGATCACAGTGCAACCCACTAATCGTGGGTGCTACAAAGTGGGTCAGAAGGATGCAATGGACATCTCCAAACATTGGAAGGGAAGGATCTTAGATCTTGAAATTTCTCCTGACAGTAACACAGTGACACAAGTATATATTCAGCATGTCTTTACCCATGCAAACATATATGTGCATCCAAATGAAGGACGTCCATATCGTAGGCCCAATTGTAAGTTTTTCAAAGTGTACTAGTACTTCATTTTCTTTTTAGAGTATTTGCATTTATTTGGGGACGTTGACACTATTGTCTTATGCCTTGTATTTGTTTCACAGACTTATATCTATCTACTTACAAAGAGTGGGAGCCTACAGCATGCGTAACTTGGGTGTTGCATGCCCTCCATGTTGAGATCGGGAGTCTTCTGTATGAAGGTTGCACACCATTAGAATTAAAAAAGGATGGGATCTTCTTCTATGACTCAATTTTCATTGTGCCAGGTGAAGAAGGATAGTATGATAGATTAGAATCTCTTCCCTTGCCCTCTTTTGATAGTCTAGAATGGCCGCTTCCAAGCATGGAGATAAGTGAATCATATAGAAATAGAATGTTTAATGATGTGAGAAATGCTATGAAGCCAACTATTGGTGGAAGAAATGCTAGGTTGAGCTGGTTTCTTCCATTTCCATGCTTTGTTGATTTCTTTGCAAGTTGTAGGCAATTAAGGAAAACAAAGATTACTTACACTTGCAAGAGCTTAGAAATGGACTGGCTATTAGAGCTATTTGACAATGGATGGACAACAAGAACATGTCATGCCGAAGATTTAGTACAATGTCGATTGAACACTTTAGATGTGACATTTCAGTGAGCAAATCTTACAATTATTGTTTGTATAAAAAATGATCGTATTAATAGATCCCAAAATTTTTAGGTATTTCATTGGAAGGCAAAATCTCTGCATGACTTTCACATATAGAAGGTTTAGATGGAAGAACCTTCAATGGGAAGCAATGGATGATGATCTGCATGATGGGACTATTGTCGAGGTATCAATTTATCGGCAAGGACATCCTGATCTAATGTTGGAATTGGAAGAGGAGTGGACCATGCGATTTATCAGGAAAGAATTGTAGTTGGCAATAGCAAGCCCTCCCCAAGACTATTATTTTAGACTTGATAATCACAAAGTTAGATATAGGGATGAGACAAGTATCCTTTGTAAGAATTGTTGCCCCCCCATACTCTAGAGATAGTTGAGACATGATGGCAGGTATTTCATATGATATCTAGTTTCTTGGATCCTTAGTGCTTCAATAATGCACTTGGCAATGAGACATTGTTACATGTATGAACAGAAATCATATATAGTACAAAGTGTTGTTTCATTTATTGTTAATATATTTTTAATTAAGTATGCACCTCTAGATTGATGGCTCTCTATGGTCTATGAATGATAAAGCGATAAATATTTGTAATTTTAAATTTGAAATTTGTGTGGATATTTGTATATCTGTATTGTGCAAGATAGAGAGTGTGTGATCTCGAGATAGATAGCAATTAGAGTGTGCAAGAGATATTGAGAGAGAGAGAGAGAGAGAGAGAGAGAGAAGTTGAGAGTATAATAAGCGACACAAATAATGCACCTAGCCATGAGACAGAGTTAGATGTATGAATAGAGAGAGAGAGAGAGAGCAGTCAGGGACACAAAGGGCCTCTTAGAGATAGAGGGAGGGGGAGGGATACAAAGGGAGACATAAAGAGTTAAGATTGCATTTATTCATTTGCACCTCTAAGTTGAGAAAGAGAAAAATATGAAAGATAATTAAGGTCTTTGAGAGACTAAGAGATTGAAAAAAAAAAACCCAGATACAACTGATCCAAAGGGTGGATCTGCCAACAAAATACAAAAAGTGTATACATGAAATCAATGTCCATGACAATGGAGATGGGGACAGAAAGAGAGAGATGGAGAGTGGGATAGAGAGAGAGAGCGGTAGAGAATGGGAAGAGAAAGAGAGAGTTAAGATTGCATTTATTCATTTGCACCTCTAAGTTGAGAAAGAGAAAAATAAGAAAGTTATTTAAGATCTTTGAGAGACTATGAGATTGAAAAAAAACCCATATACAACTGATCCAAAGGGTGGAGTCGCTAACAAAATACAAAAAGTGTATATGTAAAATCAATGTCCATGACATAGATAGCTAAGGGCAACATGGCAACAAGATGATCATCGGGTGTCACAGAGAGAGAGAGAGAGAGAGAGAGAGAGAGAGAGAGAGAGAGAGAGAGAGAGAGAGAGAGATCAAATAGGGACACAAAGGGAGGGAAAGAGATAGAGAGATAGAGAGAGAGCAAGGGAGAGGAGGGGAGCGAGAAAGAGAGAGAGAGAGCAATGAGGGACACAAAGGAAGGGAAAGAAAGAAAGATATATTAACATCCTCAGAAGACCTTGTGGCTCTATGAGAGAGAGAGAGAGAGAGAGAGGGAGGGAGAGAGTGAGAGAGAGGAGAGGGAGATAGCTAAGGAGAGAGAGAGACAGAGATAGAGAGAGAGAGAGAGAGAGACTTTCCAAAGAAAAAACAATAAATATAAAAATATTGTAATTAAGAGCATTTTTAAGGGCAATGTCCATTAATAAAGTACACTTCTAAGGTCATTTTCACATTTTCAGTTTCCCACTCTTGAGTAACCTTACATTCCACAGCCTCCTCTTTCTCTTCTTGAGCATCCTCCTACACTCATGGCTTTCCCTAGAGAGGCTTTTGACCAGTGGATTTCATCCACTGATTCCCATGCCTCTGCAGATCAGGTTTATCCTATCTTCTGCAAAGCATTCCATCTTGAGTCACACTTGAGACAATAAATATCTTATGATGAGAATCTAATAATTATATCATTCTTATGTTCCATCACTTTATTTTATAGATTTCAATGTAAAAATCTATCATCTCACATGTCTCGCATTACGGTCTTGCATCAGCAAGTCTAACTTATACTATATTAAAAGAATATCTCATGATGAGATTCTAATAATTATATCATTCTTGTGTTCCATCATTTTATTTTATAGATTTCAATGTACTATCACTGTCTTACATGTCTCAAATGTGTCCCATTACGGTCTTGCATCCCATCATTTTATTTTATAGATTTCAATGTACTCACTATCTTACATGTCTCACATGTCTCGCATTACGGTCTTGCATCTAGTCATCTCAGCCTCTACCAATTCTTTATTCTAAATCTTTCATCCCACATTATGAGTCTGTAGTTCTATAAATCCCCTAGTAGTCGTTCATCTTCTATATCTCACCTGCAGCAAACACTTCTTCCACTTTGCTCTTCTTACCTTACTCCACTCCTCAAGCTTGCTCCTTCCATCTTGCCCATAGCCTTACCTCCTCTAGTTACCTTCCTCACCTTGTTCGTCTTCTATATCTTTCCTCACTCTCGTTACCTTCCTCACCTCGTTCGTCTTCTATATCTCACCTACAGCAAACACTTCTTCCACTTTGCTCTTCTTACCTTACTCCTCTCCTCAAGCTTGCTCCTTCCATCTTGTCCACAGCCTTATGCACACAATTATATGAGTGGCTTGGTAAGGCCTACACTTACAATGTGTACATTGAAGGAACTCTTACAAGCTCATTATACAAAGAGTATAATGTCCAGTTAAATTCCATTTGGATTGAGCACATTCAAAGCTTGCAAAATGAACCATTCGAAGAAGACTCTACAACATCTTCTCCCCTATGTGCAAACTATGACAAACTTGAAACGACATGCTATTGCATGGCATCTACACAAGGCAACAAGAAATCGACTTCGAAGACAAAAGACATTGTTATCACAACTTTGGAGGGCTTCTAACCATTGAGAATTTTCAAGGACAAGTATTGTGAAGAGCTAGCATTTCCAAATTTTATTTATGGCTGCACATGCACATAAAAAGTGCTTGAATGTGCTTCCTACCAAGAAAGTGCATGCTTGACTAGCAAGGATCGACGCTTCGCAACGTCAATAGACAATGTTTTCTTTAAATCAATGAAAATATTGGTTCGCTAGATTTTGTCTTCCACATGGGTGCAGATGCGCAAAACACAATTGCATGAATGTGCATTGAAAGTAAAGGATGCACTCGAAAATAGCTTCTTCATTCAAACATTGGGTACCATGACTTCGCTTTCCTGCACACATCCTCAGACTACAAAATGAAACTTTTAAAAAACCTCTTTGCCATGGTGCAACAACTAGGCCCTTCCACTTTCTTTATAACTTTGTCTGCTACTGTGGAGAACCTATGGGACCGTATGCATGAAATAAAACACAATCATTTGGAGCCCTCCAGTGCTGTAGATGTACTCCTCGATGGGGATTTACACCAAGCAAGCCCAATAAAGGATACATGGATCTTTTTAGACAAGCCCACTATGTTATCCATGCTACCTTGCATTTGGAAAGACCACATAAAGTATTATGAGCTAAAGATGCCTATGCAATAGAATGACCATAAATTCCTAGAAGCTTTAAACTGCAATTAAACACACACTCGCATGCAAAAATATTTGAACTATTTAAATGCGCTTTATCATCATGCACCTATAAACAATCATGGACTTCCACAACTATTCTACACAAATGCAAAAAAAGAAAAGCACAATGAAGAGGCCTCCATATGTTGAACTCTAAACCCCACTTTCTTAAATCCATGGACATTAAGCATAAAACATGCAGCAAGTCAATCCAACTACCCAACTGACCCAAAGAATACAGGAGGCATTCATGCTGACTACGCCTCAAACCTAGTATGATATTTGCACTTTTCTCGAGAAATCTAAACATTGATAATGGCTTGGTTGATGGTGGAGATGCCACCTTCATAGACTCCAACACGAACAAAAAACCATTCATTGCATGGGTGCGCTTCATGAATGATTAGCCTCTTCTCTTGGCCATTGGAGTCTTCAATGTGGGTGGTATTTTTATGAACATTGTAATGGGTGACGAATTGTAATGGGTGATGAATTTGAGAATGACTACAAGTAAGGGGGGGGCGGGCAAAGGGGAAGACGGCAAAAACATAATTTTTTAAAAAATGGAAAGAGATAAGTTAAAAGATGAAGAACTAGGAGAGGAAGGGGGGGGGATGTGAAGGATGACAAAATATGAAGAGGGGAGAGGAGAAGAGTGGAGATGAGGAGAGAGGGCACAGCTAGAGAGCACACCACAAATGACTAACTGTACACTAGAATTAGTTGAAAAAATAGAATATATACAAACCCTTTTAGGGTTAGGGTTAGGGGATCTAACCCTTTCCTTTATAGCACTCTATAAGGTTAGTGCTATGCACATATGATCACGTGATGGTGCTATGCACACATGATCACATGATGTTGAGTGTGAACTCTCAACACCTTCCCTCAAGATCAACATCATGAAGTAGGCCTTCCCTCAAGATGATGATTCTGGGGAATCGAAGAAGGACTGAGCATTACATTCCACACACCCCTTTAATGGGAATGTCCTTCCTCTGCATCAAACCAAGAGCTAGTCGGTGTTTCTCGAATAGCTCTTTACCGAGTGGTTTGGTAAAGATGTCTACAACATTCTCTTTGCTATCACAATGCTGCAGTGTGATGTCACCAAGTAACACTCTTTCTCTGATGAAGTGCTCTCTGACATCAATTTGCTTTGTCCTGGAGTGATATACTGGATTTTTGGCCAATGCTTGAGCCGATTGATTATCACAGTATATTGTTGTTGGCTTTGACTCATCAAAGTAATCTGTTTCTGACAATAGTCTTCTGAGCCATATAGCCTCACATGCACCTGTAGTGAGTGCTCTATATTTTGCTTCAGTCAAAGACAAAGAAACAGTTGGTTGTTTGTTTAACAACCATGATATAGCACCTTGACCAAGGAAAAATGCATATCCCTGTGTCGATCTCCTGGTCTCATGATCTCTAGCATAGTCACTGTCACAGTATCCATGCAACCATGGATGACTTCCTCTGTATTCTATCCCAAACTGTCTTGTACCTCTTATGTATCTCAAGACTCTTTTGGCTGCATTCCAGTGAGACTGTTTTGGATTTGCCATAAACTGTGCTAGTTAGCTTATTGCATAACAAATATCTGGCCATGTGATTGTCAGATATATAAGAGATCCAATGAGTTGCCTGTAGTATCTGTCATTGACTGTAGGCTTTTCTGAATCTTTAGTAAGTTTCAAACTCTGTTCCATGGGAGTGGCTGCAGAGCTCTCCTTCTTGCTGATAATCCCTCTCTTCAATTTTTTGATAGACTTATCCATGGGCAATCTGTCGCGATTGCTAACTCCCCTCACCAATGGGTTTCATTGGATATTTTGAGCTCTTTTGACTAGAGTGCTAACTTTAAGAAGACACTAGGTAGGGCCATGGATAATGTCCCTCTCTCTCTTTGTGAGTATGCTATTCCCATCGGGGATGATTCATCTTCCCCAATTCATTTGATTGAGAGAGATGTAGCCCTTACCGTTCTCCTTGCGACTAGCAAGTTTGATGAGGATGTTGGTGAGCAGCCCGAGGGTCCTGCATCCACAAGTGGTGGAGCAGGTCCATCAACAAGTGGTGGAGGAGATGACCTAAACCTAGACTTGGAGCTTGAGGAGCATACTATTAGCCTAGCTGAGGAGCAAGTTGAAAGAGAGGTCATCTTATCTTCATATCCGACTCGTGCATATCCATCCTCTACCTATAATCCAGATGAGGTAGCAAGCAAGCCACACCTTGCTTCAGTTGATCCAATCAGGATTGAGGGTGAGGAATACCTTGGTCTCCGAGAGGATGAGGTGCTCTGTTAGCTCTCAAATGACACTTTTGATGGTGTCATTGACTTTGATGCTCTAGTGAATCTAGCAATCAATGAGATTGCACGCTTTAATGACTCGAGCCTCACCGATCTGGAGGCAATCCAACTCACACAGAAGGAAATCGAGGATGCCGCACCAGAGTACGACATGTCCGAAGAGTATTTCATGAATTTGAAGAGGGAATTGTTTGGGGACAGAGATGAAGAAGCTGGCACCTCAAGCCAACATAAAGTTCAAGATCAACCACAAAAGGGAGTCCAGTTGGACACCGTAATTGATGCACTGTACGATGAGGCCAAAAAGGTATGTAGCTTTGCCAACTTCATCATGTGATTCAAAAACATTAGTATAATTCTAGGTTCCATTTTAGGAACAAAAATCATTGCTTTTTCTTCAACTAATATGGAATAAAAAATAGGGTTTAGGGTTTAGAGTAGGAAACCCAAGCAAATTTTATAACTTTTAAACCCAAGACATCCACATCTTATTTTTCATTCCCTAAATCAAATTTGGGAGGCCTCTCGCACCCTAGCAACCATGTCCATCATTTTCAAGCCAAAAACCCTCTGGAAACCCTAAATCTGTTATCATGCGACCAGAGCCCTTTTTCAATGTACTGAAATAGGGCTCTCGTCGCATGATAATGGATTTAGGGTTTCCAGGGGGTTTTTGGCTTGAAAATGATGGAAATGGTTGCTAGGGTGTGAGAGGCCTCCCAAATTTGATTTAGGGAATGAAAAATAAGATTGAGGGTTTAGGGTACAAAACCCAACCAAATGTTATGATTTTGAACCCAGGACATCCTGCCACTATCACACTTGCCTTGCCACTTGCCCCTTACACATGCCCCTGCCACTTGCCCCTCCCATTCCATTTGTGTAAACAGGGTTATGGGTTTTTCATAGATTAAAATCATATCTTTAAGAAATATTTTTTGGGAGGCCACTGGGACCCTAGCAACCATGCCCATAAATTTTATGCCAAAAAAACCCCTGCAAGCCCAAAATTCGACCATGCAGAAGCTAGTCTCTGGTCACATGTGATGTCAGATTTTGGGCTTGCAGGGGTTTTTTGGGCATAAAATTTATGGGCATGGTTGCTAGGGTCCTAGTGGCCTTCCAAATAAAATTTCTTAAAGATATGATTTTTACTTGGAAAAAAACCCTTATTCTTATTACTTCTTGAAAAATGATATTTTATTAATTTATATAATCTTTAGATTTTGATGTAATATGTTGGTTGCACGATATTTTATGGGTTGATGAGTATGCCGGACGTAAGGGTGGAACCAGAGGGTCTTCTGGTGGGGGAATGGCATCGATCGGCCACTACATCAACAGAGTGGCTCAACACATTTTGGTGTTCCATTGACAATTATCACCAAGCGGAGAGATAAATGTCATGAAGTTCAGGGTCCTCAATCGCGGATGGTGAATTCAGATGAGGCCCATTCGTCCTACTGCCGATCGTGTTGTTCTGATTAGGCATAGTGTAGCTTTATTTTTGTTCTCAGACACACGATCTGGTCCGCTTCATAGTATTATAGCTATTGCAGGGCTAGCTAGCATTACAGATCCCTTGGCTATAGAGAATGAAATTATGCAGCCCTATCTGCTTTAGTAAGCAAAAAAGGGATCTAAGCCAAGCAGGAAGAAGCATAGACTAGAGTAGCTTAGGCATTCAAGCTTTGATGATCTTTGTGATACTACTCAATGTAAATAAACAATACCATTTTCAAATAATTTTCTCTTTCCGTTTACAAGACATTGTTTCCTTTTCTATGTCAAGTAAAATTGAGTATTATTTCCTTTTGCATGTTCTATTAAGATTTGATGTTTATTATTTCATTTTGCTTTTGTATACATTGAGAATGCATGTAAGTAAATTAATAGATTGCAAATACATTGAAAATAAATTTAAGATTGCACATGCAAAGACAATTCTAAAAAAGGCATTTTATTATATTGATGCCCGTAGGCAGAGTACAAGCTAGATGCCTGCAGGCAGAGTACAAGATAGATGCCCGTAGATAGAGTACAAGGTGGAGCATACAAAATCCCTAAGTGCCCTTGGGCTTTCTAAGACGTACAATAAATTGCATGTCTGCAGTAGTCACCGTGACCCTTTTCCTATGGATGGCAGCTAGCTGGGTGTCATCCATGAGGTCTACTAGGTAGGCCTCAGATGCATGCTACAGCACAAGCAAGGCATCTCTAGAAATACGCTAGGGAGTCTCCACAACTCTGCGCCTATAAAACCGGGACATTGCGCTAAGGTTGAGGTCCTGCATGACCTCGCATACCACCCTTGCGAAGCTGGCCATCGGGATCAGCAGATCAATGGACTCCTGAAACTTTCTGATCTCCCATAGTGCCAATGTCCCTGGCTTGAATCGCCTCACTAGAGGAGGGCCTCTTCCTAGATGTTGAGGGCCTCTTTGACCTACACTTGGATCTCAGGAACCTCTCCCCTGTTGGCATGGACCCTGATTGTCTGTTCTTCTCTTGATCCTCTGCTCTATCCTTCGTTGTTCCTCTTCCACACACTCCTCCTCTGTGCTCTCCGAGTCATCTGTCTCTATCAAAGGATCTTCTTGTGCCTTCCTCTATCCCTCCTCTTGTGCCTTCCTCTGTCCCTCTTGCTCCCTGTCTGGCTTTTGGATTGTTGGCAGTTTCTCCCTTCGATGGGAATCATCGAGGGGAGAGGGGGGGGGGGGCTATCACTTTCTATCTCTGAGTCTGGAAGTGGGTCTAGCTGTGCCAGTCTCCATGGTGCCTTGATCTTGGACCTAGCCATGGGGGATGGAGAGAGTGTGCAAGAGAAAGGGTGAGGGTGCAAGAGATAAGGTGGAAATCTCAGGGGCAAGTGGGAGGTGGTGTGGGAGTGGAGATCTCTTTAAACAGTGAAATGAAAATGAGGGTGCATTCTCTTATATAGGGACAAAAACCCTAATTTTTTAAAAAAACTTGTTTCAATAAAAACCCTTAAAAAAGTAAAATTAGTGCAACCTTGAGCTAAATACTTATAATTAATATCCCATAATGCAAATTTTCTCATTTATACTGCAACTCATGTCCATTATACGTTGGCTTTACTGCAAATCACATAACTAAAATTACAAATAAATTCTGAAACTTATGCATGGGCATCCACATTGGAAGAGTCTACACCATCATTTTCATCTGTCTCCACCCATATGCACCCTTGTTTATGATGGGTTGCATGCCAACTTGCATGATTCTATCTTGCATTCGATGAGTTGTATATTCTTCTTCGATGTTCCGCATTAACATCTTGCATTGCATGGGACACTAAGGACTCTTTGAATGCTAGTGTTGTAGCTGCTCTTATTTTGATATGCTTGTACCACCATTGAACCAATTGAACCATTGGGCTTGACTTAGTTCTACCACCCCTGTGTTGGGTCACTCTATTATATGCACAATGTGCTTGCCAATGCAATCTTTCCATGCCTTGAGTGGACCACACTTCGATGCTTCCATAATTCCATGCCATGTATTGTGCATGAGCATATAATATGTGTTGCCAAATAGAAAAACAAATCAATAAATATAGGACCATTCAATATGCACATCTCAATGTCCAAGTCAGAGATTACCATGTACTGTGTGAAATGATTCTTTCCCTAAGCTATCTCCATATTCCGGCTAAAGTCATTCATAGCATTGATGAAACACTGTGCATCATATTCTTTGAATCTTTTCTTATGTAGTAAAGGTACTAAGCTATCAAGACCTAACCACACTTGTACCTTTTCCAATCTTTTTTGTCCCTTCCCCCCTTGTTCACAACAGGCATTGTGTAACTTTCTCCATACATCAAACTCATTAGCACATTTGAGCTTGTCATTCTTCTTCTGTGCAGAAAGGAATTTTAAAGCCTTGACACCAGCAAAGCTTGGCTTACAAGGAACATTGCCTATTTTTCCATATCTTTTCTCATCTTTTGTAATCTTTACTTGCCCAAAGTGTAGTCCCATATTTGAAAGAACCTTTTCAAGAGCTTTTCAATTCTTGCAATCATCCTCTCACTCTCTTGTTGGGGCTTGAAGTTATATGCATCAATGATGTATAGATGCACCAACTTTTCAATTATTCTCACAATAGCATGAAGCGCACAAATGTGTACTGGCTCAAGAGGAATTTCAAGAATTGGGCTCCATGATGGATCTTTCCCTAGAGCATCCATATCTGGTGCCTTAGTTTGATCTATCTCTGCAAGTTCAGAGGCCCATTGCTTTTGATTCTTTTGCCCACCCCTTGCAGGTACTCTCGTTTGCATGCACAGTGGACAAGGATGGCTTGTATTTGCTCCATGTGCCACATTAAACATACATTTAATAGTCTTGAGGTCAGTAGCTAGATGCCATTCTACACGGTAGGATCCATAGCCCTCAACTTCAAGTAGCTCACCATTGTTATGACCTTTGATCACATTTGGGATATCGGTTTGGTCAAAAAACCACTTCAAAATTGAATATGACTCTTTCGGCACCTGCAAAAAAAACCCACATGTTATTTCAAAATATTCTAAGTCTTTTTGCATTATTGCATTAAAATACAAATTTCCATCATACCTCAAAGGCAGCCAACCACCAAATCTCTTGTTCTGATTGCACATTGAACTGTCTTGCATCATCAAGCTCAACTTCAAGGTCCAATATTCTATTCATCATTGTCAAACTAACTCTTTCCAATTTTTGACCTTTGACCACCTCACTTTCATCAATGGTGTACAAGGCTTCTACTAATTGCATGCCCTTTAGCCTTGCATTTGTGATTGTAGTAGTAATGCCCATGGAATTCATAGTCTCAAGCCTTAAAGTGGTAGTCAAATATATATTACCAGATGAGGTGATTCCAAAAATGGTAGTGGAGCTTGAAAATCTCAATGAGACAAGGCTGAGAGCATCATGTGGCATTAAGATTAAGAAACCTCCCGTAAGAAGTGCTTTGACTACAATCTCCAAAATAAGGACCTCAAAGAAGGCGATCTGTGTTATTGTATACTGTAAGGTCATAATACTTACTCCTCACGGTAGGCCAACAAAATTATTTGGAGGACTTCCAAGTCATAGTTCAGTTGGATGAGACATGGAGCTACATCAAGAAATGTAGTATTATCTAGAGACAAAAACTGGGAAATAAGAGAGTCCAAAACATAAACCCACTCTTGAATCTCCACTAGAAGTCTTGATACTACTAGGCTGCATAGGAAAATTACATCACATCATTCATTTTGTTAATTTTGGCAAGAAAGAAGCAGTTGGAAATAATGATGAAATAAACCTAAGCAAAGGGTTGATGAATGTATCTTGAATGTCTCTATGTACATTTGAGAGAGCTTGAATGTCATCTTCACTTAAAGGAATATAATATGGCTTGCCTTGCAACCTTATATGTACATGAAAATAAGGACCAAGTGAGGATAACATGGACTTATTTGATTTCCACATTGCCTTAGGGTGTCTTTCTTGTGCATTATGATCAATCGCTCAAATATTCTTGTTCGAAGATCAGTTGTGGCTTGTTTAGTTGTGGCTTGCTCAGTTGCGGCATGCTCGGTTGTTGCGGCTTCCCCATGTGACCTTTCAACTACTGTGGCTAACTCTTGAACTACCATCCTTGGTGCCTTAAACCGTGTCTCATGAGAATGCACAACGTTCGTAGGTAGTTTAGTGATTGTAACTTGGCTACGCCTCGAAGGGCGGCAGCGTGAGTGTACCTTGCATCTTTGAATCTAGTAAAGCCACAGGATCACAATTTTTTTCAGATCTGTATCTAATTACTCAGAGCGAGTGCATGTCTCTATCCATGACTATGAATTTGAGTGCTTTTGCTGCAAGGACGAAGCTCTCATAGAAGAAACAGATCATGTAGCCTTCTACGCTTTGGTGCAAAGCCCCAAGGGCTGATGCCTATCATATGTACCCAAGTTGGTATCTCTCACAATTTGATCTCACGAGCCTCTAGAATGGGAGATTTGGAATAGAAAGTGGCATGTGCTTCTCAACTTTCCTAAGTTCCCAAAGAACAGATGCATGCTGAAAGTACCTCCTCAATCAGGAACTTTTCACTTGCTCTTTGGGGGGTTTTATTCCTCTCTTTCGAGAGGATTCCTTGGAACTTTCTTTTGGATCACCCTTTTTTGGGGTGGCAGGGGGATTTAGGGTTTAGAATAGAGTACATGGTGGAGAGCTCATCTCCCTCATAGATCTTAGAGGACAAGGGTTGAGCAACTAATCTAAGAGGGTAAGGGATTAAGGGAAGCATAGGAGTGGGTGAGAAAGAAGGTGTAGTGTAAGAGCAAAGGGGTTGGGAGAGAGAGAGGAGAAGGGAGGAGGAGAGGAGGAGGAGGAGTTGCAAGGTTGGAGGAGGGGGGGAGTAGGTCCAGACAATGTTAGGACATGCTTTTAGACTTGACAATGCAAGAGAGAATGGAAACTTGGAGACAGTTGCATAGAACACTTAGTAGAACTCAACACAATGCCCCAAAGAGTCTGAGCTTCATTCCATCATGAGAAATTTATAAAATTTTAAAGAGCTTCTCTGTCTACATGTAGGAATTGTAGGACCCTCTCTCTACATGTAGAAATTACATCTAGGATGAGCATATAGGAATGGCATATAGAACTTGCAGCTTGAACTTGCATGTAGGAATCCCATATAGAGCTTGCATCTAGGAAGATGCAAATGTAAGATGCGCATGTAGGATTCATAAGAGAGATTCCTGAGAGATTATTTCTAGCATGATGTAAGTACAAGAGGAGATTTGCCATTGCTACTCTACACACACATTCTCTACTACTTGATTCCATGTTGACATAGGTTAACAGACATCAATAATGAGATTTAAACAATGCAAGTTGAAAGTAGCGACACTCAGCAAATATACAAGGGAGAAACATAGAAGCAGGCGATGCATGATAGTCCAAAGCAAAGTGATAGTGCTAGGAAGAGTATGAAGAACTCTAATAAGGATTATAGGGTTGAGAATCCATTGTTGAAAGGTCAAGCACTGGTTGATGGCAGTGGTGGAGTGGAACGGAGAGTATCCTAGACCACAGGTCCAAAAATGATGTGGCGAGCATGCAAAAAGAGCCCATAAAGGCCAGAGGCAATAAAAAGGCATCACTTCGGGCCACTAAGGGCAGGGCATGTAGTGCATTTGTTAATGTGTTTGCCCCATTAGTTGAAGAGATGGATCAAGGTAATGCTCTTGATGATGAATAATCGTTCAACTTTATCTTCCTCTATTGTCGTGTTGACATGGAATGTGAGAGGAGTGTGCTCTAGATGGAAATAGAGTTCGGTGAAAGGGGCATTCCATGCATGCAAATTTGATGTTTTAGCAATTCACTCAGGAGCTAAAGATAAGAGACAAGAACTTGGAAGGGCTAGAGGTACCGTCGTACAAGCTGTTCAACAACTACTTCTTCCCCGAGAAGGGGGAAACTACTCTCTTGATTAGTGGCAATCTTCAATCTTGTGCTCGCTTGCATAGAGGATCGGGGGGATTTCTGCTCATTGATATTTGCTCTCAAGGTACTAGTTTCTATTTCATTCTATCTACGCTCCTAATCAGTAGGCTATGCGGGCTGATATTTGATCCAGTAGTAGGCATAAGGTAAATAGGTAGTGTGTCTTGGAGATTGGAATAGTGTTGTTGATCCTATAGAGAGCTCACATGCTAGAGTTTAAATGTGGATCAAGAAGAAGAAGAAGAACGGAAAAAATTAGTCTCTACTTGTTCGCTAGTTGACTGGACAAACTTGAAATGTTAAGTGAGTCTAGTGCCTTTACACGGCATAACCATCACTCAGATGCCTATGGGAGAGTGGCTAGGCTCGATAGAATCATGTGCTTGATAGATCGGTCATGTGCTTCAAGGTAGAATTCTCTCTGAGTTTACTTCTTCAAACCACTTTTGTATTTCAATGGCTTTTAATTTAGCTGTAGTGATAGAGACAATAAGAGGTCCAATCATGTTCAAACTCAATATCTCATATTTGGATGACATCCCTCCGATTTAGCCTCCAATTGTGCAAGTTCCAAGCCTACCCAATGGTGATTTCTGGGGATGACATGCTAAAATACATAGCATGGTCGTGCCCACATGCCGGTCATTTTTTCACCCCAAATCACATGGAGGAAGAAGAAGATTAGAAGAGGCATGCCCATAGCTAGCCGTAGAATTGAAGCTTGACTCTCTTTCACCTCTCTTTGATCACACCTTCTTTTGTTCTTCATCCTCCCTCTTTTGATCCTCATTATCAACTCATCGTCCTCAATAATGTTACCTACACTAGGTCTATCACCTCATCGCCCTCGCTCAATGGCAATAAGAAGGTTAAAGGTTACCTACTCGAAGTCCTCGCAAAGTAGAAAAATTCAGACAGAACAGTCACCCATCGTATGAATCGATATCAACAAACACAAAATTATGTGATCAAGCGATCAAACCTACACGATTCCTCCTATTCATACCTCATCCAGCCACTACTCTAAGTCTGATGTAATGCTATTCTTAACTATTGCTTACCTTGATATACATAGTAGTTTGATTGCATTTACAGCAAGGCATTTCACTCCATGATTGTAGCATGCATTTTCAAGTGTGAGAAAGCCTTAATTCCCTTCCAAAAGTAAAATTTTAGGCTTGAGAAAATAAAATGATCCGAGTGAATTACTTTTGTATGCTTACTAACTAACAATTTTTGGTCTTTCGAGCTAAGTTGCATAACATATAGCGTTCCAAATAAAGGCTAATTGGTTTTTTCCAATTTAAATGGTTTGAAATGCTTTTATATGTCTGGGATGGGGACATATCCCATATGAGCGTCAAATGACTTTTTTCCATTTTTGGGACATACATGCTAAGTTACGATGAAAATAGATAGATACTTATCCAATGTGATTAATTTATGCTAATGTATAGAGTAGATGATTGAGTTCAAGGTTGGAATATGTGGACTTAAATGCATGCTAGCTCATAAATCTTTTAACTTTTGTTTGGGGTGAGGAGGACATATCATGTATGAGCATCAAATGAATTGTTTTGATTTGTGGGATGTACAAGCTAAGATAAGATGGGAGTAAATAGATACTTATTGGATGTGATTAATTTATGTTCATGTATAGACTAGATAATTGAGTTCAAGGTTTAGAATATGCGGATTTAAATACATGTTTGCTCATGAGTCTTTTAAACATTACTACCTAATATACCCCCTACCACTGCCCCACCCCCCCCAAAATTAACCCCTCCTTCCCCCCCTTGCCCCCCTTCTCTTACACTTGGCCCTTGATTGAAATATCCATCAAAGGTTGAGATTTTTCAAGAAATGGTCCTACTTAGATGTTCGATGCTTAATTCCTCCATAGATGGGAATTTTATGTTTATGTACAAATCCACACCATCATTCTTCCCACATCCCTAGATTCATCTATCCAAAAGGATATAACCCTTAGCTTAAAAAATTAGAATCTTTTTTTTTATATAGAGAATAAAAAGTTTAGAATCTAAGCCATAAAATGTGCATGGATCCACACCATTATGCACTTAATCCAATCATAGATAAGTTGTTTGTAATGCTCTCCATATATAATGTTGTAAATAGTATACTATTTTTGTTGAGATATCGAGCTCCACTCGTGATATGCCAAGGTGACCGTTGTGCATTTTTGTCACCGACTTGTTAGCTGCAGATGTGGTTGGTACACCGCCCATGAATAATAGCTGGATGATAGCTATCCTTATGTACTCTAGTTCATGGCTCAGCTAGTATGCCACCTTAGTTAGCTGAGTTTGGTTTGAGACCCACATATAGGGTTCTCCTATTTCTTTGTACTAGAGTTCTTTTGGCTTTCACAACTAAGAAGAGGAAAACTATTTTCAGCCTCCACCTTTGTGTGTATTCCCCCATTGTGTCTGTGAGAAAGCCGCAAGTGAGACTCCTTCCTTCTCTCTCACTATCTTCACATGGTATCAGAGCCTGGTTCATGGTAAGGAGCTCAAGAAAGCAAACCAAGTTCGCGGTGTCCTGGTAAGAGGACCAGTGTTGCTTTCCTTTTTTGAGTTTGGGAGCAAATCTCTGCAGGTAGCACAGCCGAAAAGTGCAAGAGTGCATTGTCTCAGATTAAGACGCCCTTCGCAGTGTGGCGAGAGGGTAATATATGCTACGAGGTGGAAGTTCTCTGCAAGCACTGAGAAAAAGGCCCTGTTTTTGCTATGTGACCACTGCTATGTAGGTCGGTGAAAAGTTGCCGCATAAATTGCATCGTATGCCTGTGTGCAGAGATAGTGGGAGTTATAGAATCATCCTTCTTGCCTGTTGATGCAAAATCGTCATTAGGAAGTGACTGTGTGGTCAAATACCACTTTCGTCAGTTTTGCAGATTTGCCCGTGTGAGGCAGAAGCTGTGTTTTTTGCAATCACAGAATATTTTGCAATGTTCTGTAATGGCGTCTGATTCTCTTTCACAGATTGCCACTGAAAAGCTTGACAAGAACAACTTCCAAGCATGGAAGTTTAGAATGACGAATTTCCTTATGGGAAAAGGCTATTGGAGGTTCATTACAGGAAATGAAGAAGAACCAATTCTTCCTAATGTTCCCAATCAACAGGAAATGCAGGCATTTAAAGGATGGCATGAGAGAGCTAGAAAAGTTATGTACTGGCTGTCAATCAGTATTTCGGATTCTATGATTGTGCATATTCAAGATGCAAGTACGCCAAAGGAGGCATGGGATACTTTGGCAAAAATGTACAGCACAAATACGCAAGCCAAGAAAATGCAGCTCAAGCAGGAGTTGCACAACGTGCAGAGAGAAAATATGAGCATCAATGACTACCACATGAAGGTGAAGAAAATTGCAGATGCACTTGCTTTCATTGGGTCGCCAGTGGAAGATGATGATCTAGTTTTTGTGACCTTGAATGGTCTAGGAAAGGATTATGCACAGTTCCAGACATCCATTGCCGTCCGTGAAAAATTTCCTGATTTTGAGGAGTTGTTTGTTCTTCTAATTTATGAAGAGCAAAGAAATGGTGGTGCATCTTCTTCAGCAGGAACTTCAAAAGAAACTATCTTCTACTCAAATGCTAGAAGAGGTAGAGGCAGAGGTAGAGGAGGCCGATCTGGAGGCCATGGTAGAAATTAGAATATGCAGCAAACTCAAGAAAACCAGTCCATTGGAGGAGGACGTGGTAACTCTAGAGGCAGGGGGAGCCAAAGAGGTCGTGGTGGATGAAAGAGAGGCCAAAATGCAAACAGCAATGTTGAATGCTACTATTGTGGTAAAATGGGTCATATGGCTAAAGACTGCTACAAAAAGCAGAATGACATTATGAATGGAAAATTGCAGCAAGGCAATTATGCATCCTCTAGTAGACAGGGTGATGATAGAAATGAGCATTTATTTATGGTGCAGCACATGACCAATTCTGTGACAAGTGCAAAAGAAAGCAATGATGTATGGTATGTTGACTCAGGTGCATCAAACCACATGACAGGTCATGCAGAATGGATGCACGATGCAAGGAAAATGGAAAAACCAGGATTTGTGGAGATTGGTGATGATACTGCACATCCTATTGTGCAGATTGGTAAAATTCCTTTGTCTATGCAGGATGGGGAAAAAAAAAACCTGTCTGATGTATTTCATGTTCCGAATATCACCAAGAAGCTGGTTTCTGTTGGTCAAATGGTTGAGCAGGGCTTGCAGGTTAGATTTAATCCTCATGGATGCTTTGTTGAGGATATGAAAAATAACGGTCGCTTGATAGCAAAAGGAAAGAAGAAGGGCGGGATGTTTACGTTGGATGTAGACATGCCTAAATTGAGTGCAGCAATGTTTGCACATGGGACCGGTGTAGTTGTAGATATTGATATCTGGCATAAACACATTGGTCATGTTAATGTACAGCAAATTAAATCAATGCAGGCCCAAAATATTGTTGCAGGATTGCCCAAATTCAAGATTGCAGAAATGCATAAGGTATATGAAGCCTGTCAATTTGGAAAACAGGCAAGGAAACCATTTCCTAGACATGTTCAAGAGAGTAAGAAGCCATTGGAATTAATCCACTCTGATGTGTGGACTACTAAAGCTGCATCTATTGGAGGTTGTCATTACTTTGTCACTTTTATTGATGACTATAGTAGAAAAGTTCTGGTGTATTTTATGAAAAAGAAAAGTGAAGTGTTTGGGCATTTCAAAGCTTTTAAAGCTATGGTTGAAAAAGAAACAGGCCTGCAAATAAAATGCCTAAGGTCAGATGGAGGGGGAGAGTACCTCTCAAATGAGTTTGCAAGGTTCTTGTAGGAGCATGGCATAAAGCAGCAATATTCATGCAGTCATACCCCACAGCAAAATGGACTTGCAGAAAGGCAAAACAGGCATATTGGAGAGGTATCTCGAGCCATGCTAAATGAAAAAGACCTACCAGATTATTATTGGGCTGAAGCAGTTGCTATAGCAGTTTACATAATGAACAGGACTCCCACTACAGCAATACATGGCATAATACCAGAGGAGATGTATACTGGTAGGAAACCAGATATTTCTCATTTGAAAATTTTTGGTTGCATTGCCTATGTTCATGTGCCAGATGAGTTGAGGTCCAAGTTGGATCCAAAAGCTGAGAAGTGCATCTTTATTGGTTATTCTTTGTAGCAGAAAGGGTATAGATGCTATAACCCTTCTACTCGTAAGTTTACAGTGAGCAGAGATGTTGCTTTTGATGAGATGAGCATTTGGTATAAACTAGTAAATGTGATTGATGATGTAGATGCACAAAATGGTAATGCTGCACAGAATTCACAGCAGCAATCACAAAATATTAGTGGACCTGCAGTGTCCTCTAGCAGTGGTTCACATACTTCACCATGGACATGCAGATTGAGATCAGGAGAATCTTCTCAAAGCAATGCAGATAGTGGTATGCAGGTATCACGAAAAGGAAAAGAGAAGGTAGATCAACCCATGTTTGATGTGAATGCAGGTCACTCTTATGTGAATGGTGAAACCAGTGGCTTAGAACAGAGCATTGATGATGAGTTGGGTATTCCTTCTGTTGTTATATGCAGGTGAGCTTCTGGAAGACTCTACTATGTACAGGCGCATAGTAGGAAGTTTGATTTATATGACTATTACTAGGCCAGATTTGAGCTATGTTGTTGGATTGGTGAGTCAATTTATGCAGGCTCCAAGGAAACCGCATTTGGATGCGGCTAGATGCATACTCAGGTATGTGAAGTCCACATTGCAGTATGGACTATTTTATGAGGCTGGGGTTCAGATACAATTGCATGGATATACTGATGCTGATTGGGCTGGTAGTATTTCTGATAGACGATCTACCAATGGATATGTGTTCTCTTTTGGGAGTGCTGCAATCACTTGGAGCAGCAAGAAACAGCCTACAGTTGCCTTGTCGAGCACAGAGGTTGAGTACAGGGGTACAACAATGGCTGCATGTGAGGTAGCTTGGTTGCATAAGCTACTTTATGATATGCATCAGTCTACAGATGGGCCAGTTGTCATTTATTATGACAACATGAGCAGTATACACTTGGCAAATAACCCAGTCTATCATGCTAGAACAAAGCACATTGAGGTACATTATCACTATGTGCGGGAGAAGGTGTTACTAGGTCTTATTGATCTAGTTTATGTCAGCATAGAGGATCAAGTAGCTAACATATTCATGAAGGCATTGGGCGCAGAGAAGCTGCGCAAGTTTAGAGACCTGCTTGGTGTGCAGGAATTGGGATTGAGCTCGAGGGGGAGTGTTGAGATATCGAGCTCCACTCGCGATATGCCAGGGTGACCGTTGTACATTTATGTCACCGACTTGTTAGAGCTGCAGATGTGGTTGGTACACCGCCCATGAATAATAGATGGATGATAGCTATCCTTATGTACTCTAGTTTGTGGCTTAGTTAGTATGCCACCTTAGTTAGCTGAGTTTGGTTTGCGACCCACATATAGGGTTCTCCTATTTCTTTGTACTAGAGTTCTTTTGGCTTTCACAACTAAGAAGAGGAAAACTGTTTTCAGCCTCCACCTTTGTGTGTATTCCCCCATTGTGTATTTGAGAAAGCCGCAAGTGAGACTCCTTCCTTCTCTCCCACTATCTTCACAGTTTTGCCCAACCTTCATTGGCATATTGAAATCCAGATTGGGAATTGTACAATCAAAACAAAGTCATAGCATATGAAGATCGAAAGGACATTTAAAATTTATTTCTTAGTTCCGATTTAGAGAGATTTGGCAACTTCTAGCAAGAACCAATATGGCACAAGCAACTTTGCACAACACGATTTCAAATGATTTTTTTCACTCACATAGACAAACATTTTTCAAGGCCTTCCATAGGCCTATTTCCAAAAGGAGGTTTGTGAATCAAGTTGCATGGGAAAGCAACTTGGTCAACCTTTTCCCACAGGATGGTCTAGGAGCACTCACATACTCTAAATCAAACATTTAGATATTTGGGGTTTTGTCTTCACTCAATCATTCAATAAAGCCGTGGACCTTCATTGATGATTACTAAAAAAGGGTTTGAAAATGTTTTCTATAGAGAAATCAAATGCCAAAAATGCTTGTAAAGAGTTCAAAATTTTGGTAGAAAAGTACATAAAATCCTCCAATGTGTACTCCTCAGTGATGGCATCGCAAAAAGAGAAAGAAAGAATAAAGTCATAGGAGAGTGAACCAAATTCATGCTACATGAGAAGACTATTTCCCATTCCTATTGGGCTGAGCATGTGAAAGAATGGTTTATCTCAAGACATCTTGTAGAATATTATACCAAAATAAGCTTTCATAGATGTAAAGCCTTTTGTTAGTTATTTGAGTGTTTTTGGCTCTCATGTATATGCATACACTCTAGATGCACTTTATAACAAGTTAAGAATATGAAATCCATCAAATGTGAATTCACAGGCTATAGTGAATAATTAAAGGCATATTGCCTCTTTGATCTAGTTCAAAGGAAGTTCAATGTTTCGAGAGATGTTGTCGATGAGACAACATCATATTTTGATCAGCCTATAACAGTTTTAGTAGCACCATCTAAAGAGAAAGCAAACGATTGTTTAAAGGCCGTTTGGGCGTAAAAAGACAATCTTTGTAGAATGATCTCCATATAGGTGAACTTGAAACACACAATTAACTTTTTAAAATACATTTGAGAATTCACAAAGGAATCACTAACTGGTGCTGCTTGGGCAATCCTTCTCATTGCTTTTACAGAACCTCCTTTTTGTATGGCCAAACCATCACCCATCGATACAGCCAAGACATTATCATATTCTAGATTCAGAGAACGTGTTGAACCGTCTTCAGATTTAGCCAATTTCTCCACAATAGCACATGATTATGTCAAATGGAATCTCACAAAGACAGGGTTCACACCATGCTACTGGACATGAGAAAAAGTGGAGGGCAAGTTCCTAGTCCTACGTGGACCAATAGCTGAGACGGTCCTGGATGTGGAGGAAAAGAAGTAGTGTTTAGCTGTAGTAGGCTGCCGAACTCCTTGGCCAAAGAAAAGAAAAGGGCGGGAAATGCATTGGTTGGGGGTTCAATTGGACCTACAAGATTCTTGGCCAATCGTAATAATGTGGCAACCTTTAATTATATCATGATCACCTGTCCCAGGAGGGATCCTCCTCTCCAATGTCTTCCTCCATGTGCGAGTGCATGGTGTGAACCCACCCAAAGGTTGAGCAAAATTGAGACATTTTTGGCCGAGTCGCCTTATGTTTTTAAAGGTTTTGCTATTTTTGTGTAACGCTGTCAATTTTATTGTATTCTGTACTTTCATCAAAAATCAAAAGGAGTCTTTTCATGTTTTACTTCTTTCTTCTGCTCTTGCATTGCTGTGTGCGCAGCCATGGAATGGGCTGAAATATGGAGTATGTTCGGGCCTGGCCTCGCCGGTGCTGTTTTTGGAGCTGGATGGTGGTTTTGGGTCGACGCAGTCGCCTGCAGCTCCACCACCGTCTCCTTCCTGCATTATCTCCCAGGTTTGCTACCCCTGATTTGCCTTTCGTCTTCTTGCTTCTGATGGGCGCTTGAATCCGTCAATGATAAGCCGCCGATCCATCGATTCATCTGGGTCGCGGTGATAAAGCAATTGAAGTTTTTGCGCTGAAGATGATGGAACGTTTTCCGATGAATGATCGATCGATCGATCTTCCCGCGATAAATTTATTGTAATTATCGTTCATCCGAATTTTCTAGAGTTCCATACAATGGGTTCCATCGTCGGGTTTTTTCAGGACGATCCATTAGTAAATTGTAGCACCTCTTGGAACCATGGCTGTAACACCCATCAATTCTTAATCCTTGCTGTGCTTCCTATCGTCCTTTTGGACTTTGCCGTCCAAAACTCTCCAGGGTTGGATTGTAATTTGTTTGTAACAATTACTATTCACTACGCCTTTTTTTGCAGGCATATTTGCATCTTTTGCAGCTTTGATGTTCAATTGTGTTAAGAGAGACGAGATTCAAGATTATTCACCTTACGACGATGGAGAAGCATGCAGGTAGCAGTCCGTTTGACTCTGTTGTGTGTGGCTCTCTCCGTATTGCTTCTTGAATTATTATGCAAGGTGTTTGCCTGCTTATGAATAGTGCATGACTATATTAGTGACAGCAATCCTTATCCCCATAGTATGTTTCTTTTTGAAGCTAAGCTGAATGGTAAGATTTGCCGCATGACTATATTGCTTTGTTAGGAAATAGTGACAGCAATCCTTATCCCCATAGCATGCTTTTGTTGAAGCTAAGCGGAATGGTAAGATTTGCTGCGGTCATCTTTTAACCAGCGTTACGTGATTAAAGGGGCAGCTTCCTAGCGACTAATGACATGGCTTTATTATGGCTTTCTAAAGATACGGCATGGTTTGCTTCAGACCTGAGTGATTCCCATTTGGCAACATATCTTTTGACATGCATGTAACAGTTCGTAGGGTTGAGGGTAACATTTGGATGGAAATATCTATTTAGCGACCTTTGTCCAGAGATTTCGTGATTCAAATGAAGAATGGGACTTCTGAAAGTGACCAATTTAAGGCAGTTTGTGACTCTGTCCAAGGACAGAAGTTACAGGAAAAGATGCTTCTATTGTACGTGGCACCAAATCAATGACCTTTCCACAAAAGCATATCCAATGTTCATGAAGGGTTGTGTTCCATGTAATGGGACACGTCCCTCCGTCTTTAGCAGGTGTACCCAAATAGGTGTGCATCTTTTGATTGGATATAGGATGGGACCTTCCATGCACGAATTTATCTCTTTGCTCTCTATTATAAAGAGGGCTTAAATGCCATTCTTGGGGCTGCGTCTAGTTGATACTAAAGTCAAGAGGGATAAGGGGGGGGATTCGACCCCCCAGTAAACAAGAGTCTACATAGCATTTCCAATGCTACATCTTTCCTGCAACTTTGTGCTATTCACACATCTTAAACTGGATAGCTTGATGCATGGACCCTGCTACTACTGTTTTTGCGTCACTTTAGAGGTCAATTAGCAACTTGCAATAGTCAACTAAAAAATTGGAACTAGCCAGCTGTGTCATACAGTTTAGAGACATGTTGCCCATGACCAAGCTACTTCAAGCCTCTAATGCTTCCTTAGAGAACACAGAGTAAACTGAACTGCAATGGTGAGTCATGTACACAAAATATAAATGTTGGGTTCCACTATGATGAGGAACCTCTGCTGCATCAATGCTCCAGTTCCACGTGCCTCCGGGAGAGGCTTAGGTAAGGTTAGGGTAGGGAGTAGATAGACTGGAGAGGGATTGGAAGACAACCAACCGTACCGGTCTGCTGCTGGTGCAACAAGACTGCTCCTAACTGACAGTAAACTCCCCTAAAATTGGTAGAATATGCAGGAAAGTTAGAGTAGTGAAGTACCTTATGTTTTAGGAAAAAGGTAGGAGTGGAAGGTCATGGGCTGGACCTACAACAGAGACTTGTGAGGGGCTGCACAAGGACAGGAGGAAGTCAATCCTTTTTAGAATTCAGCCGAGTATTGAACTCTTGCTGTAATTTCTATTTCAGTAATGAAGTACAAGTCATGAATATCTTGCCATGTACAACTAGAGCCCTTATATAGGTATGGCCTAGGGTAGTACAAAGCAGTATTGCTTATGGGATTACCTCCTAGGATGCCACGTGGCAACTTATGGTATCCCCTAAAAGAAGAAGAAAACACTTACAAGCCAATAAAGGCCTTTCTACTAACTTTTAGCCTAAGTAAAAGGTAACCCTCTGTTACAATCCTCCCTCCTGAAATAGAAATTTGTCCTCAAATTTGAAAAGGCTGTAACCTGGACATACAATGCTCCTTGTAAACCTGAACAGCTCAATTCTGGTCATATCAACGGAACAATGAAGTTTCTCAGTCAAATACCTCCCTGTAGGCATGCTGATCTGTAAATGGATCATATAATATTCCCAAGAAATCAAGCAATTGGGTGGAAGAGCTATGCTGTCCAATATAACAGATCTGATCATATAATCCAGTGTGAGACATGCTGATCTGAGAAAGGATAGTGAATGCTGGCTGCAGCATGTCCATATATGCTATATAGCAAGAGAAAATCAAATCTGCTCATAAAGACTCAATTTTGGCCATTCTTCTTGCAGAAACTAAGGACAATTTAGGAGATTGGTGACCCATCAAAGTGATGTGCTTACCTTCATGCATAAACTTCATATACAGTTTGTTAAGGTCCATAGAGAATTCTCCCAAGGTTCTCAACCATTCACAACCAAGGACAATGTCAATAGGTCCCATTTCCAAGACAAATAGATCTCCATGAAAAGTATAGTCTTGAGAAAGTTGCACTTGAGCAGCCTGACAATATTGCTTACTGTGGGAATGCTGACCATTAGCCACCTCAACTTTGATCCCATGATCCAAAGTGGATGGGCATAATCTCACTGTTTGAAGTGTCTTTGCATTAATGAAGTTATGAGTGCTCCCACTGTCAACCAAAATGTGGATTGGTCTGTTATTGATTGTTCCTTTTAACCTAAGGGTTTGAGAGTCCTTGCAGCCCATAAAAACATCAGGAGATATGCTGTACACAATTGATTGTGTATCCCAATACACTTCATCATCATTCACAGCATCATTTCCATCGAAAGGTGGTCCCCCCTTTGGAACTATGATCCTCATCATCATCAAGGCCTTCATTCACACAGTCCTGATATTCATGAAATTCAGATTCTGCTACAGAAGTATTAGGAGATAAATCCTCATCAATCTCTAGAATCAAGCTCAACTTTGCTCCTGTTTTTGCTTTGCACACATTCCTATGTTCAGGGGTCCACTTCTCACCACAAAGGTAGCACAAATTCTTCTTCTTCCTGTCATCAATAATTCATGGTTGTTAAGACACTCTTGTCTTATCGTAAGACACTTAAGACACGTGTCTTACCTTAAGACACCTTTAGACACTCTTGTTTTTTTTTTTTTTGGTGGGTGGGGGGTAACAACAACATTGAGTTTGACTTAGCCATGCTATCATCGATGGTGACTTTGGATCTAGCAGTGGCAGTGACCTCGTAGATTCGGATTAGGATGAATCTTCAGAGATTTGAGTCTTGAGAGTCGAAAGTTTCCTTTCAATTATATGTATCGAGATGCAGATTTCATTCATATCACATGTGACAAGATTCAATTGTCCATTTAAACCTTTAAGTACTCAATACTTGCGAGCTCTTGAGTCGCGAGTCTTAACTTTAAGTTTTAAGTCTTGAGTGACGAGTCTTGACTCTTAACTACATTGTACAAGTGCCTTCTTGCATTGTTTAAGTGTAGCTTATTGTACTTCTAGAATCTAGCAGCGAGCTATGCTAGCAAGTTGTACATTTGTATACTTATACATATATTAATTAAATATTTATTATTATAATCACAATGGCGTGTCTTACGTGTCTTATCTTTAAGATACTTTAGACACTCGTGTCTGAAGCGTGTCTAACGTGTCTTACAACCATGCAATAATTGCTTGAGATAACTGCTTAACCAACTTGTTTCTTTTATCACTCAGATCATCCTTTGGAGTGGGTTTAAAGGATGACTTTACATCTGTAGCCTTGTAAGCCTTAGGTTGTCCCATTCCACCACCATACACTGTGGGGAACCTAGAAATAGAAGAACTTGTAGCAGGTGCAGGAAGTTTGCTTTCATCATTGGAAGCCCCTTTGACCATAGGCTTAGTTCCAAAGTGACCAATACCCAAAGTCTTCTCCTTCCCATTTTATTTGGGTTCATAAAGCTCTGCGAACGGCATGGCCTCTTTAAGAGAATTGGGCTTTTGAGCTGCAACCTCTGAAGCAATACTAGGGTGTAGACCATGGATGAACTTGAGCATTCTAACTCTTTCATCACTACCATAAACAAATAGAGCCAATTTCCAAAACTGTTTGATATAATTTTTCACTGATCCTTGCTGAGTAAGATCATACCACTTACAAATATATTGATCCCTAGTAAAAGGAGATATAAAAGTTTTAACCATTTCAGCCTTGAATTCATCCCAAGCATTAAAAGTTAACCCTTCTTGATGTAGATGCCTCCACCAAGAGTGGGCATAATCTTCCAGATGAAGAACAGCAAATCTGATTTTACCTTGATCACCCTTTGGGTATAGAAGGAAGTAGTCATTTATCTTGCTGAGCCATTCCTCCAATTCCTCAGGAGAGGTAGAATCACCTTTGAACTTAGGAAGTATAATCTTGTCTTTCATATCTTTGTCTTGATGAACAGGTCCTTTTGGTTCAATAGATTTAATTGTTTGTATAGATTGCTGGAATGTCATTGCTGCCCTAAGGTCTATTGGTAGCAACTTATATTCATGGAATTTTTGACACAACTCTTCAGCTGCTGAACTGTTATTATTAGAGTCTTACCATGTGCTGAATCCTTATCCATATGAGTTGTAACTCCACTAGAGTGATAGGTCCTTTGGGCAGAAGCCATAAAACCAATCGGTTCAGTTACATGTATAGGATGATCATCATCATCATCTGAACCTGAGTCTCCATTAATTTGGGGATCCACAGGTCTCTTCCCATCATAAATTTGGCTTCTCTTTAACTGGTCAAACCTTTTATTAAAGGTGGCAGACATGTTCAGCATCCTTTGGTCCATCCTCTGATTATTGGTCTTAATCTCATTAGTTAACTCCTTGAATATCTGTAGCATTGGGTCCATACAACTCTTTATGATTTGCTCTTGGTTAAGGGATGCTTGTACTTGAGGAGTTGCTGCTAAATCCCCTTGAACATTTCGAACATGAAGATCATTGGGCTCAGAAACTTCAGCCTGATTATCAATTGCTTTCTTCTCTGAGATAGAATCAAGGATACACATTGGTTGCTTACTAGCTTGACCAGTAGACCTCTTTACAGGCATCTTTAATGATTTGAATCTGGAGTAAATGCACTGTCTTAAGCCCTGATAAAAAACCAGTACCAAAAGCCCCAAATGCTAGTTTTGCCCTAATTTCGCAGGTCGAATTTCTGAGAGAAAACTTGAAATTTCCCACTTGATTAGGCGATCCTTATGCCAAGACTGAACCAAAGAGCCAATCAGGAGTAGAAATTTATAACATTACACCTAGATTGCAAGAAATTGCTAGATCTTTTGGCAAATATCAACCCTGTGCTAACTGTTGCAACTGAATTTTGAATTGCTCATTAACAAAAGTCCAAATCAATATTACACTTAATCAGTTGCATCCATGGAGCTAGGCGACCATATGCACTACAGCTGACCCGAAATGGAGCTGTACATCAGAAATTTGCAGCAGTTCCTCCATGCCAGCTAGTCGAGAATTGCTCATAACTCCCCCAAACTGTCTCGGATCACCACCAGACTTAGGGAGCAGCCTTAAGAGAATGATGCGAACAGATCAAGCCAAGAACGACTTAGTTTGGTGCAGGCAAACAGCAGATCGTCACTTACATCAGTTTCTTGCGCCAGAGAGAAAACCACTTTAATGTTCACTCAATCCTCCACCATTTTAGGATTCCCACACATAGAAATGATCAGGGAAGCAAGGGCTTTCCACTGATGCAAGAAGCCCCAAATTCTGAGCACTTCGAAAATTAGGGTTTCTCAGAGCCTGCCATGTGGCAGCTCACAACAGAAAGTACTTCTGGCGCTGAATTTTTGCAGAGAGGTAGGCCCTAAACTCAAGAGTAGATGCTCCAAATTTCAAAGTGATTGGACAAAGATTTTCCACAAATTCCCACGAAAAGTGCTCTGATACCAATGCAACAGGACTGCTCCTAACTGACAGTAAACTCCCCTAAAATTGGTAGAATATGCAGGAAAGTTAGAGTAGTGAAGTACCTTATGTTTTAGGAAAAAGGTAGGAGTGGAAGGTCATGGGCTGGACCTACAACAGAGACTTGTGAGGGGCTGCACAAGGACAGGAGGAAGTCAATCCTTTTTAGAATTCAGCTGAGTATTGAACTCTTGCTGTAATTTCTATTTCAGTAATGAAGTACAAGTCATGAATATCTTGCCAAGTACAACTAGAGCCCTTATATAGGTATGGCCCAGGGTAGTACAAAGCAGTATTGCTTATGGGATTACCTCCTAGGATGCCACGTGGCAACTTATGGTATCCCCTAAAAAAATAAGAAAACACTTACAAGCCAATAAAGGACTTTCTACTAACTTTTAGCGTAAGTAAAAAGTAACCCTCTGTTACAGCTGGTCGACCTTCTGTCCGACTCGTCTTGCTGCCTATAAAAAGGCCAGGAGCAGGGTGTGGGGGTTGTTCCTGTGCAACCCCAGCTGCTGGTGCAAAACAGGGCAAACAGTCCTTAAAAATGAACATAAAAAGGATCTCCATTCCCTAATAGGTGCCTCCCGATAATCAAAACATCACCCCCTCTGTGCCTGGCTGTGGGCCTATACCCACACATTGAAGAAGATACTCCAGCTGCTCCCAAGAAAGTGCCTTTGTCATAAGGTCAGCTACGTTCTCCTTTGTCCACCAGCGAAAAAGCTCCAGCACATGGGCCTCAATCAGGTTCCGGATGTAGTGACAGTTCACCTCAATACATTTTGTGAGATCATGGAATGCTGGATTGTGTACAATGCCAAACAGCCTAGCATCATGAAGCCAATTTTGCTCCATGGTACTGTGCTCCTGTTTGATGAGACAGTCACCGTCTGGTCTTCTTACTTGGCCAAGAAATGAGGAATGATCCAAGCAAGACACAATAACCTGTGGTAGATTTTCGTGAATCAATGTCTCCACCCCATTTTGAGTTGGTGTAGCCGGTAAACTCAGCTGACTGGGAGGAGAAGATACCGTAATTATGAGTTCCCTTTAGATACTGGAGAACTTGTAATCCAGCTGTCCAATCTCATTGGAGAGGTGACTGGGGTTGACCTGGTTGTCCCCAGTCAACCCAAGGTTGGCTGTCTTTGACCAGTCCAACCTGGGCCTGCCTGGCCACGTGGCAGGTGGCTAGCCAGTGGCCCAGACTTCCTCTGCCCCTAGTTGGGGTCTTATTAAGCCCATGCCTGGCCCCAAACCTCCTGCCAAACAGCCGCAATCTCTGCCTTGCTGTTCCGCCTCTGTTCAGGCCCTCCCTGGAACCTCTGGTACAACTCCCTACAAACAGCGCCTGCCAAGTATATTGCAAGTAAGGTTTTCCTGTAATACTTATCTTCCATACCTGTCCGTACTGCTGTCTGCAGCTGTCATGTGCACGGATTGGTATCTGACGTGTACTAGGTACACATGACTAGCTCAGGTAGCCTGGGGAGGCTAGGAGCTAGGCAGGCTTGATTCTCGGGTTGAGTGGCAAGGGTATGAACTATTTATAGGTCTTCGCTATTTTTGGCGCTGGGGCCCGAGTCTATAAAAGGGGTCCAGGGGGTTCAGTTCTCAGTGTGCAGTTGGGAGCAAGTTTCGTTCCCAGGTGCCAGGTCTGTTCCTGGATTGAGTCGCGGACGTGCGCCTGCATTATAGCGTAGCCCAAGGCCCAGTGGTAGATCCAGGGCTTCATAGCGCCACCTGGTGGTATGGGACACCAGGCTGGTTTGGATCTGATTGGGAGTTTGTGCCAGTAGCTCAGCTCGTGGCTCGGAGGGGACATCTCCTGATTCGGGATCACATCCCGTAGATGTCATGGTTGGGTGGTGAGCAGCTTGCTCAGTTTCTCATGTGGTGTGTGTTTGTTTTGCAGATCAGAGGTTTCAGGAGTGCAGGGATGTGTCAGTTGGTATCAGAGCCAGCTTCTGAGGTAGGAACTTCTGATGCGAAAATTTTTGACGAATTTTTCCTCCGGGTATGCTTTAAAATTCGAAATTTGTTGCTGCAAATTCTGCGTGGTTCCTGGGTTATCAGGGGTGGACAGTTGGTAGGGAAAAGGTAGAAGAAAGGAGGGAGAGTTTCGAAATTCCTGAAGGGGGCTGAGAGAGAAGGATGTAGGAAGCAGAGAGAGAGCAGAAAAGAAGGGAAGAGAGGCGAAGGACCTGACAAGGGCTGCGAGGGAGGCGGAGATGGGACGCCAAGGCTGTACGGAAATCCGGCAAGGGCAGGGAGAGGCGAGATGCGCAGGAACAGGGTGCGGCCAGCCTGCGTTGAGGAATGCTTTTTTCGAAAAAAGCACCCCCTCCAAAGCTGGGAGGGTTGGCCTTTTTTGGAAGCAGGGCTTCCTAATTAGGCTGCCCTGCTCCCTATATAGATGGGGCAGGGTACCAGCCCAGCCATAGCTTGCAAGAGCCTCGCTGTGCCATCGAGTTGCGTGCCAGCCCTGCGTCAGCCTGTCGTACACCTGCGCCAGCCATCGTACAGTGCCTGCGTTAGCCTGCCGTACACCAGCGCCAGCCCCGCGTCAGCCAGCCATACCTGCGTCGCCAGCCATCCGTACAGTCGTCGTACAGCCACGTCAGTTGCTGTACGGCCTTCGTCAGCTACTGTACGGCCTGCGTCAGCAGTCGTACGGCTTACGTCAGTCGTCGTACGGACTGCGTCAGTAGTTGTACAGCCACGTCAGTAGCCGTACAGCCACGAAAGTAGTCCGTACGCTGCAGGATTCTGTACACTGCATCCGGCAGCGGGTTCAGCCAGATTTCGGGATTCGTGGGCTTCCGGTTCGCCAGTTTCCAGCGTCTCCTTCCGTCAGCATCTCTTGGGACGGTTTTCCTCTGCTCCATTCTCTTTTTCACTTCGGTTCAGTCAGTTATTTCTCTTAGTTTATATTCAAATCAGATTTCAGTTATGTCTGATTCTGCAAATCCCGAGTTTACCATGGGAGAGCAGGATTTGGAATACACTCCTGTGGGAGAGGAGGATCAGGGTCTTTATGATGACCTGATTACAAAAAAGGCCTTCAGTGAATTTACCACTGCTCTGGATGGAAAATTCGAGCAGGTTAATGCAAATCAAATGGGGTTGACACAGCAACTCCAAGGGATTCAGGCGACTCTCACTCTTCTGGCTAGCACTGTGCAGGCACTCACGCATGTGGATGCCATGGCTTCAGTGCTAGGCCCGAATATAACTCCAGACCCTTTTTCAGGAGATCAAAAGTCTCGAACGAAGGAGGTAGTTGACACTTGGTTACACAAGTGGCAGGTACACTTTCAGTTCCATCCATACCCAGATGAGAAGAAAATCCAGCTTGCAGCGGGTTTCATGTCAGGTAAAGCGTTTCTATGGTGGAAGGAACTCCAGCCTAAGCCCGATACATGGACAGATTTTGAAGGGGTCTTCAGGAAGGAGTTCTTGAAGAAGGAGGATGATTATGATATCGTTGGCAAGCTTAAAGCCCTCGATATGTCAAAGTTAAACTTGACCTTTGAAATTTATCTTCAAAGATTTCGGGATCTGCAAACCAGGGCCACAAAGATGGATCCAGTGACCTTGTTAGGTTTCTTCGTGGATGGTTTGCCAGATTCATACAAGTTGCAGATAAAGAACAACAAATGCACAACGTTGCAGGAGGCCATGAATTACGCGCGCATATATGATGATACCATGGCCGGTGCCAAAGCAACTACAGTTTCCGACACGAGTGGAAAGAACAAACGCAAGTTCTTTCAGCATACGACTGGTACTGGGGAGACGAAGTCTACGGACAACGCCTCCAAGAAAAACTTGACTCAAGCAAAGAATGGTAAAGCCCGGTTCCTTCGTACTTTGAGGCTCAAGAAAGGACGTTGCTTCTATTGCGAGGAACGGGGCCACACCAAGAATGAGTGTCCAAAGCGTAAGAACCAAAAGTTGGTGCTTGGACCGAAGCTCCAGGCGGGTACAGGTACCAAAGCCAAGGGAGCGAACCAAGTCTCGATGACATGTATTTCTGTAAATGTCATTACCTGCCCACTTTCTTGTAATTGCACTTTCAATACTTCGTTGTTTGGTTCCCATGATCTTTTCCGAGTTTATGGAGAAGTTATGGACCAACAGGTTCACATTCTCTTTGATCCGGGCAGCTCTCACAACTTTGTTAATTACAAATTTGTGCAGAAGATGGGGCTGTCCACAGTACCTAGCGACCACACCTATGAGGTGCAGCTTCCAGCTGGGAAGCAGTTTTGGGATCGCAAGGTTGAAGCGCTTCCTATCCGGATTCAAGCCTACACAGGGGCTCTTACATGTTATGTTATGCATCTGGAGCATGTAGACTTGTTGATCGGAATAGAGTGGTTTAAAACCCACAATATTCAGATCGGATGGACGGAGCATACGCTTTCTTTTGTAGATAAGGACACCCAATTTTGTATTCAGTGTGATAAAATTCCCTCTTCTCAGGGGTTTATTGTATCTGCGATGCAGCTTCGGAATATATTAAACAATTCTCATTATGATGTCTATCAGTGTGTTTTGATTCCGCTTTCTTCATTTATTGTTTCTGTAATTAACAAGAATGAATTAAGTGCGTTTGAACACCGTGAATTGAGAATGTTGCTAGATAGTTTTAAGGATGTATTCCCAGCTCAACTGCCGGAAGGTTTACCTCCAGAACGGACAGTAGATCATCGCATAGACTTAGTCCCAGGGGCTCAACCTTACCACCTTATAGGATGAGCCAAGTAGAGGAGGATGAGTTAGCTACCCAGCTACAAGATTACCTGAATATGGGCTATATCCGCCCAAGTAAATCACCTTGGGGTGCACGTGTCCTCCTAAGAAAGAAGAAAGATTCTTCCTGGAGAATGTGTATAGATTATAAATGATTAAATAAAGTGACAATTAAGAATCGATACCCTCTTCCTCGTTCCGATGATTTGATAGACCGTTTGGTCGGAGCGAAGTATTTCACTAAGATTGATTTGCGTACGGGTTATCATCAAATCCGTATCTATACTAAACACATAGATAGGACCGCATTCCGAACTAGGTATGGTCATTACGAGTTTCTCGTATTACCTTTTGGTTTGACCAATGCTCTTGCTACTTTTCAACAGATGATGAACGATTTGTTCAGGGATTTTCTGGGCAAATTTGTTGTAGTGTTCTTAGATGACATCTTGGTATATAGTCGAACGCTTGAGGATCACATAGGACACCTCTGGGTTGTCTTAGTTTGCCACTCAACCCGAGAATCAAGCCTGCCTAGCTCTAAGCCTCCCCAGGCTAACCTGAGCTAGTTCTGTGTACCTAGTACACGTCAGATACCAATCCGTGCACATGACATACTCCCCCTCCTCTAAGAACTCACTCCTGAGTTCGCTAAGAAATCCGGAAATGTTCTTTGGAGGTTTTGTAATGTCTCCCATGTTGCATCCTCCTCAACACGATCCTTCCACTTGATCTTGTATTCTGTGATAGTACGATTTCGAATCTGTCTTTCACGAAATTCAAGAATAGATTCAGGTTCGTGAGGAATAAAAGTCAAATCTGTAACTTCTATAATCTCATGAGGAGAAACAAGTTGATCATCTGCACCCAATACTTCTTTCAGTCTACAGACATGAAAGACTGGATGTACTTTAACATCAGGAGGCAATTCTAGTCGATATGCAACTGGTCCAATTCTTTTAATGACCTTGAATGGGCCACAGTATCTGGGGGATAATTTCGGAACCAAACCAGTACTTAGGCTCTTGGATTCCTTAGGAATTCTCAAATATACCATCGTTCCTTCAGAGAACTCTCTGGGTGAACGATGTCTATTAGCATAAAATCTGTCCCGATCTTGGGCACTTCTAATAGACTCCTTGGCAAACTGCAACATTTCCTGCATGTCTGCAAGAAGTTCTTAGCAGCATCATTTTGAATCCCTTTTAATCCGACCATAACTGGTGACTTAGGTTGAAACCCGTACATAAGCATAAAAGGACTATAACCTGTACTAGAATGCTTTGCACTGTTGTAAGCAAATTCAATCATAGGTAGATAATCTTCCCATGAAGACTGTCTCTTAGATACATATGCCCGAAGCATGTCTTCAACCAACTGGTTGACCTTTTCTGTACTGCCATCGGATTATGCATGATCCGAGGAACTCATACTTAGAGTAGTTTCTAACTTCTCAAATACAAGTGTCCAAAAGTTACTTGTAAACTTTGAGTCCCTGTCACTGACTATGTCAGATGGCAAACCATACAACTTGAACAAGTGGTCCACAAACTCGTGAGCCAACTGAACAGCTGAAATAGTTGTTCTTGTAGGTAAGAATCTAGCCATTTTTGTCAAACGGTCGACTATGACCCAAATAGAGTCATGACCCTTGCGCGTTCGAGGTAAACCAGTAATAAAATCCATGGAAATACTTTCCCATTTATTACCTGGAATCTGTAAAGGCTGTAATAAGCCCGCGCTTCTAAGGCGTTCAGCCTTAGTAACCTGACAAACCCGGCAACCTACTACATAGTTCTCAACAAATGCACGCATCTTAGGCTAATAAAAGGTATGCTTCACAAGAGACAGAGTCCTATGTATACCTGAATGTCCCGTACTAGGAGCATCATGACACTCCCAGAGAATCTTGGATTTAAGGTCCAGAACATCAGGCACACAAATCTTTTCATTCCGGAACAGCAAGCCGTTCCTAATCATCCACTGACCTCCCGCCGCCTGTATCCTAGGTGGCACAATCCGTGAGTCCTGGTCAACCATGGAGCTCCCATCCTGGACTCTCTGCCAATAAGAACTGAAACGACTATCAGTTGCGTATAGCCCTCTCAAGGATTGAAATAGGTCTGAGGATATTTCCGTAAATGACAAAGCATTTACAAACTTAACTCGACTTAAGGCATCCGCCACACTATTCAATGAACCCTTACGATAACGTATTTCGAAATCAAAATCCTGCATTAGCTCTGCCCATCTAGCTTTCCTTCCTCTCAATTCTGATCCATCACACACATACTTAATTGACTGGTGATCAGTCAATACAAGGAACTTTGAACCATACAAGTAGTGTCTCCAAACCTTGAGAGCATACACTACTGCATAAAGTTCCTTCTCAAGTGTGGGCCAACGATACTGAGTGTCGTCTAGCTTCTTACTCTCAAAAGCTACAGGTCTGCCCTCCTGGAATAGAGCTGCCCCAATCGCATAATCACTCGCATCGGCCTCTAAAACATAAGGCCGGGTAGGATCGGGTAATGCAAGAACGGGTGCTTCCTTGATAGAAAACTTCAAGGTTTCAAAAGCCTTGTTCATTGCATCAGTCCAAGAGATCGGCTGGGTAGACCTGCGTCCACGACCTTTCAATATGTTGGTCAAGGGTGCCGTGATATGTGAATAATCACGCACTGACTTCCGAAGAAATACCGTAAATCCTAGGAAAGAACGAAGTTGTTTCACAGTCTGAGGGATAGGCCATTCTAAAACCTTCTGGATACGATCCAGATCAATGCTAATACCTTCAGAAGAAATCTTGTGTCCTAAGTAAATGATCTCCTTCATAAAGAAGTCACATTTACTCATCTTGGCATAAAGCTTATGCTGTCTTAGAACAAGTAAGACAACCCGAAGGTGTCCTATATGATCCTCAAGCGTTTTACTATATACCAAAATATCATCTAAGAACACTACAACAAATTTGCCCAGAAAATCCCTGAACAAATCGTTCATCATCTGCTGAAAAGTAGCAGGAGCATTGGTCAAACCAAAAGGTAATACGAGGAACTCGTAATGACCATACCTAGTCCGGGAATGCGGTCCTATCTATGTGTTTAGCATAGATACGGATTTGATGATAACCCGTGCGCAAATCAATCTTAGAGAAATACTTCGCTCCGGCCAAACGGTCTATCAAATCATCAGAACGAGGTAAAGGATAGCGGTTCTTAATTGTGACTTTATTTAATCGTTTATAATCTATACACATTCTCCAGGAAGAATCCTTCTTCTTTCTTAAGAGGACAGGTGCACCCCAAGGTGATTTACTTGGGCGGATATAGCCCATATTCAGGTAATCCTGAAGCTGGATAGCTAACTCATCCTCCTCTACCTGGCTCATCCTATAAGGTGGTACACTGATAGGTTGAGCCCCTGGGACTAAGTCTATGCGATGATCTACTGCCCGTTCTGGAGGTAAACCTTCCGGCAGTTGAGCTGGGAATATGTCTTTAAAATTATATAACAACATTCTCAATTCTCGGTGTTCAAACACACTTAATTCATTCTTGTTAATTACCGAAACAACAAATGAAGAAAGTGGAATCAAAACACACTGATAGACATCATAATGAGAATTGTTTAATATATTCCGAAGCTGCATCGCAGATACAATAGGCCCCTGAGAAGGGGGGATTTGATCACACTGAATACAAAATTGGGTGTCCTTGTGTACAAAAGAAAGCGTATGCTCCGTCCATCCGATCTGAATATTGTGGGTTTTAAACCACTCTATCCCGATCAGCAAGTCTACATGCTCTAGATGCATAACATAACATGTGAGAGCTCCTATGTAGGCTTGAATCCGGATGGGAAGCGCTTCAACCTTGCGATCCCAAAACAGCTTCCCAGTTGGAAGCTGCACCTCGTAGGTGTGGTCGCTAGGTACTGTGGACAGCCCCATCTTCTGCACAAATTTGTAATTAACAAAATTGTGAGAGCTGCCCGGATCAAAAAGAATGTGAACCTGTTGGTCCCTAACTTCTCCATAAACTCGGAAAAGATCATGGGAACCAAACAACGAAGTATTAAAGGTACAATTGCAAGAAAAGGGGCAGGTAATGACATTTACTGAAATACCTGTCATCGTGACTTGGTTGGCTCCCTTGGCTGCGGTACGTGGACCCGCCTGGAGCTTCGGTCCTAGCACCAATTTTTGGTTCTTCCGCTTAGGACACTCATTCTTTGTGTGGCCCCGCTCCTGGCAATAAAAACATCGGCCTTCTTTCTTGAGCCTGAGAGTGCGAAGGAAACGGGCCTTACCATTCTTCGCGGGAGTTAAGCTTTTCCTGGAGGCGTTGTCCGTAGACTTCGTCTCCCCAATACCAGTCGCATGCTGAAAGAACTTGCGTTTGTTCTTTCCACTCGTTTCGGTAACTGTGGTTGCCTTGGTACCGGCCATGGTATCATCATATATGCGCGCATATGTCATGGCCTCCTGCAACGTTGTGCACTTGTTGTTCTTAATCTGCAACTTATAGGAGTCTGGCAAACCATCCACGAAAAAACCTAACAAGGTTACTGGATCCATTTTAGTGGCCCTGGTTTGCAAATCCCTAAATCTTTGAAGATAAACTTCAAAGGTCAAATTCAATTTTGACATATCGAGGGCCTTGAGCTTGCCGACGATATCGTAGTCATCTTCCTTCTTCAGGAACTCCTTCCTGAAGATGCCCTCAAAATCTGTCCAAGTATCAGGCTTAGGCTGGAGTTCTTTCCACCAAAGCAAGGCTTTACCTGACATAAACCCTGCTGCAAGCTGAATCTTTTTCTCATCTGGATAGGGGTGGAATTGGAAGTGTACTTGCCACTTGTGCAACCAAGTGTCAACTACCTCCTTTGTTCTTGATTTTTGGTCACCTGGAAAAGGATCCGGAGTGATATTCGGGCCTAGCACTGAAGCCATGGCATCCACATGCGTGAGTGCCTGAACCGTGCTAGTCAGAAGAGTCAGAGTTGCTTGTATCCCCTGGAGTTGCTGTGTCAACCCCGATTGATTAGCATTGACCTGCTCGAATTTGCCATCAAGAGCAGTCGTAAACTCACTGAAGGCTTTCTTAGTTATCAGGTCGTCATAGAGACCCTGATCATCCTCTCCCACTGGAGTGTAATCTAAGTCCTGCTCTCCCATGGTGAACTCGGGATTTTGAGCATCAGACATGGCTGAAATCTGATTTGATTACAAACGGAGAGAAATAACTGACTGAAACGAAGCACAGAGGAGGATGGAGCAGAAGAAAACCGTCCTGAATGAAGCTGACGGAAGGAGATGCTGAAATCTGGCGAATCGAAAGACCACGAGTCCCGGAGCCTCCCCGAACCCGCAAGCCGGAAGCGCGCGCTGGAGTAGTAGCTGTACGGTCTGCTGACGCAGGCCGTACGGTTGCTGACGTGGCCTGTACGGCTGCTGACGCAGGCCGTACGGTTGCTGCAGGTACTGGCGCAGTCACTATTCGGTGCAGCAGCAGGTACAGGGGCTGGCGAAACAGTCCGTACAGGCTGTACGGCTGTTGCAGATGCTTCGAAAACTGGGCTGGGCTGACGCAAGCACGGGCAGGTGCGAGAAGCTGCTCGAGGCAGGGCGATGCTGACGCAGGCCGTACGGACGAGGCTGGCTGGCGGGCACGGATATCGAGGTAGAGGCTCGAAACTTGAGGCTGCTTGTGGGTAGCCTAGCACCCTGCCCCCACCTATATAGGGTGCAGGGCTGCCTTATTTGGAAGCTGAGCTTCCAAAAAAGGCCAAGCCCCTCCAGCTTTGGAGGGGTGCTTTTTCGAAAAAAGCACCTCCCTCCTGCGCAGGCTGCACGCAGCCCTAGACGCAGGCTGTTCGCAGCCTGTTGCGCAGGCTGTAGTCAGCCTATTGCGCTGGCTGTGGACAGCCTGTTGCACAGGCTGTCAAGCCTCTACTTGCCCCGTCTACTCCGCCCCTTCCTAAGCACTGCATCCCTTCCTCCCTTGCTGTCTTTTTCCTGCACATCTCTCCTACTTTTCTGCTCTATTTCTCCTCCCTCTAAACTCCTCTCAGAGGCCTTCAGAAATTTCGATTCTCTCTCACTCCTATTCTTCTTGCTTTTCCAGATATCTCCTCACCCCTTCTACCCCAGGTAGCCAGCAAAAACGCAGCAGAAAATTTCGAAATTTAGGGCATACCTGGAAGAGAAATCCGTCAAAATTCTCGCATCAGGAGTTCCTACCTCAGGAGTTGGCTCTGATACCAACTGACACGTCCCAGCACTCTTGAAACCCCTGATCTGCAAAACAACCACACACAACATCAGAACTGAGCAGGCTGCTCACCACCCAACCGTGACATCTACGGGATGTGATCCCCAATCAGAAGATGTCCCCTCCGAGCCACGAGCTGAGCTACTGGCATGAACTCCCAATCAGATCCAAACCAGCCTGGTGTCCCATACCACTAGGTGGCGCTATGTAGCCCTGGATCTGCCACTGGGCCTTGGGCTACGCTAAAATGCAGGCGCGCGTCCGCGACTCAATCCAGGATCAGACCTAGCACCTGGGAACGAGACTTACTCCCAACTGCACACTGAGAACTGAACCCCCTGGGCCTCTTTTATAGACTCGGGCCCCGGCGCCAAAAATAGCGAAGACCTATAAATAGTTCATACCCTTGCCACTCAACCCGAGAATCAAGCCTGCCTAGCTCTAAGCCTCCCCAGGCTAACCTGAGCTAGTTCTGTGTACCTAGTACACGTCAGATACCAATCCGTGCACATGACATAAGCTCTATGCCAAGATGAGTAAATGTGACTTCTTTATGAAGGAGATCATTTACTTAGGACATAAGATTTCTTCTGAAGGTATTAGCATTGATCTGGATCGTATCCAGAAGGTTTTAGAATGACCTATCCCTCAGACTGTGAAACAACTTCGTTCTTTCCTAGGATTTACGGTATTTCTTCGGAAGTCTGTGCGTGATTATTCACATATCACGGCACCCTTGACCAACATATTGAAAGGTCGTGGACGCAGGTCTACCCAGCCGATCTCTTGGAATGATGCAATGAACAAGGCTTTTGAAACCTTGAAGTTTTCTATCAAGGAAGCACCCGTTCTTGCATTACCCGATCCTACCCGGCCTTATGTTTTAGAGGCCGATGCGAGTGATTATGCGATTGGGGCAGCTCTATTCCAAGAGGGCAGACCTGTAGCTTTCGAGAGTAAGAAGCTAGACGACACTCAATATCGTTGGCCCACACTCGAGAAGGAACTTTATGCTGTAGTGTATGCTCTTAAGGTTTGGAGATACTACTTGTATGGTTCAAAGTTCCTTGTATTGACTGATCATCAATCAATTAAGTATGTGTGTGATGGGTCAGAATTGAGGGGACGGAAAGCTAGATGGGCAGAATTAATGCAGGATTTTGATTTTGAAATACGCTATCGTAAGGGTTCGTCGAATAGTGTGGCGGATGCCTTAAGTCGGGTTAAGTTTGTAAATGCTCTGTCATTTACGGAAATATCCTCAGACCTATTTCAATCCTTGAGAGGGCTATACGCAACTGATAGTTATTTCAGTTCTTATTGGCAGAGAGTCCAGGATGGGAGCTCCATGGTTGACCAGGACTCACGGATTGTGCCACCTACGGTACAGGCGGCGGGAGGTCAGTGGATGATTAGGAACGGTTTGTTGTTCCGGAATGAAAAGATTTGTGTGCCGGATGTTCTGGACCTTAAATCCAAGATACTCTGGGAGTGTCATGATGCTCCTAGTGCTGGACATCTGGGTATACATAGGACTCTGTCTCTTGTGAAGCATACCTTTTATTGGCCTAAGATGCGTGCATTTATTGAGAACTATGTAGTAGGTTGTCGAGTTTGTCAGGTTACTAAGGCAGAACGCCTTAGAAGCGCGGGCTTATTACAGCCATTACAGATTCCAGGTAATAAATGGGAAAGTATTTCCATGGATTTTATTACTGGTTTACCTCGAACGCGCAAGGGTCATGACTCTATTTGGGTCATAGTCGACCGTTTGACAAAAATGGCTAGGTTCTTACCTACTAGAACAACTATTTCAGCTGTTCAGCTAGCTAACGAGTTTGTGGACCACTTGTTTAAGCTGTATGGTTTGCCATCTGACATAGTCAGTGACAGGGACTCCAAGTTTACAAGTAACTTTTGGACACTTGTATTTGAGAAGTTAGAAACTACTCTAAGTTTGAGTTCCTCGGATCATGCACAATCCGATGGCAGTACAGAGAAGGTCAACCAGTTGGTTGAAGACATGCTTCGGGCATATGTATCTAAGAGACAGTCTTCATGGGAAGATTATCTACCTATGATTGAATTTGCTTACAACAGTGCAAAGCATTCTGGTACTGGTTACAGTCCTTTTATGCTTATGTACGGGTTTCAACCTAAGTCACCAGTTATGGTTGGATTAAAAGGGATTCAAAATGACGTTGCTAAGAACTTCTTGCTAGATATGCAGGAAATGTTGCAGTTTGCCAAGGAGTCTATTAGAAGTGCCCAAGATCGGGACAGATTTTATGCTAATAGACATCATTCACCTAGAGAGTTCTCTGAAGGAACGATGGTATATTTGCGAATTCCTAAAGAATCCAAGAGCCTAAGTACTGGTTTGGTTCCAAAATTATCCCCCAGATACTGTGGCCCATTCAAGGTCATTAAAAGAATTGGACCAGTTGCATATCGACTTGAATTGCCTCCTGATGTTAAAGTACATCCAGTCTTTCATGTCAGTAGACTGAAAGAAGTATTGGGTGCAGATGATCAACTTGTTTCTCCTCACGAGATAATAGAAGTTACAGATTTGACTTTTATTTCCCACGAACCTGAGTGTATTCTTGAATTTCGTGAAAGACAGATTCGAAATAGAACTATCACGGAATACAAGATCAAGTGGAAGGATCGTGTTGAGGAGGATGCAACATGGGAGACATTACAAAACCTCCAGAGAACATTTCCGGGTTTTTTAGCGAACTCAAGAGTGAGTTCTTAGAGGAGGGGGAGTATGTCATGTGCACGGATTGGTATCTGACGTGTACTAGGTACACAGGACTAGCTCAGGTAGCCTGTGGAGGCTAGGAGCTAGGCAGGCTTGATTCTCGGGTTGAGTGGCAAGGGTACGAACTATTTATAGGTCTTCGTTATTTTTGGCGCTGGGGCCCGAGTCTATAAAAGGGGCCCAGGGGGTTCAGTTCTCAGTGTGCAGTTGGGAGCAAGTTTCGTTCCCAGGTGCCAGGTCTGTTCCTGGATTGAGTCGCGGACGCGCGCCTGCATTATAGCGTAGCCCAAGGCCCAGTGGTAGATCCAGGGCTTCACAGCGCCACCTAGTGGTATGGGACACCAGGCTGGTTTGGATCTGATTGGGAGTTCGTGCCAGTAGCTCAGCACGTGGCTCGGAGGGGACATCTCCTGATTCGGGATCACATCCTGTAGATGTCATGGTTGGGTGGTGAGCAGCCTGCTCAGTTTCTCACGTGGTGTGTGTTTGTTTTGCAGATCAGAGGTTTCAGGAGTGCGGGGATGTGTCAGCAGCAGCCTAAGCAGAGGAGCTGCCATCCATACATTCCCTGCAGGCTTCCTTGCTACTGGCATAACCTTTCAAGCCTCTAGATATGCACTTTCCCCCCCCCCCCCCTCACAGTCCCTGGCCATTGCGTGGCAAATCCGTACAGTGCCATGCCTGCATGACAGCTGCACCAGGTACTTGTCTTGTGTGCTGACCACAGGGCAGCCTATGTGCTGCCCATGTGGCAGCCCCCTCTCTTTGATTTTTCTCTTCTAGTATGCTGACCACATGGCAGCCACATCAACCTAAGTACACCTCCCCATTACTCTCCTCATATGGGGGCTTATGGATGGGGAGGTGACTTTTCCAACAGTAATAAGCATGTCATCAACCACAGAAAGTATTAAAGCCAGAAAATCTGATTCACTCTTCTGGACATAAAGAGTGGCCTTTGTGGGCTTGTTCTGAAATCCGAGGCATTACAAATGCAAGTATTTTGGCATACCATGCCGGAGGTGCCTGCTTCAGTCCATAAAGGGCCTTTTCCAGCTGGGAAACCTGATTTTCAGAACCTTCAACCTCAAAACCAGGAGGTTGGCTGACATAGACTTCTTCAAGTAGATCACCGTGAAGGAAAGCTGCCTTAGTATCAGGTTGGTGAATTTCCCGATGTTTGTGAGATGCAATGGCTATGACGCATTGAATGGTCGTGATGCATGAAGTGGGAGCAAAGGTCTCCTCAAAGTCAATGCCGTGTTGCTACGCATAGGCTTTCGCAACAAGACGGGATTTGTAGCAGTCTATGCTGCCATCAGCTCCACTTTACCTATGGTACGCTTGCCTACTAGCAAGTCACACAACTCCCATGTGCCATTTGCATGAATGGACTCAAATTCAGCTCTCATGGCATCCATCCCATCCTTGCTATCAAATGCATCCTTATGGCATAAGGGTTCTTCATTGCAAGCAATGAGAATCAATGCAACATCAAGCAAATTGCCATGCATTTGTTTTTTACCACCTCTGGTGCATCGTGCCGCTTGTCATACACAGCACAACAATAAACTGTAAAAAATAACCCGAAATCCATTTGTGGAGATGGCTGAGATAGAAATCAGGTTCTTTTTTATATTTGGAACACATAACACACTTTCAATAGAGTCCGTGCATCCCCTTATAGAGAAGTGACTTCAAATTGTCCAATCTCTTTCATGGGATATGTGCATTATTTGCACAAGTGACAATACCCTCGTGTGGAGGATCACTCAAGAGATTTGCATGAGGTAATTGGCTTAGAAGAATCGTGGTCAAAATACCCGTCTGACTGAGAATCCAAAATTGACAAAGCTGAAGGATTCTTCTCTGGATTGTAGTGACAGGTCGCAACAAATGCCCACTCATCGTGAGCCATGTTTGCTGCCTCATGAGTGTGATCAAGAGCACATGTAACTGCAAGACCTTGCTGCTGTTTTTTCTTTTCTGAAGCAATGCGCTTTCGACATTCAGAGATGTCATGGTGGGGCTTCCTGCAATTTATTGAAAGAACTGCAAGAAGAGTATCTTCTCTTGCAGCCTGACATATCTCGCAAAGAGTTTCTTCTTCCCATCGGGCGGGAGAAGAAGAAGATGAGGTACTAGAAGGCTTGGGCTTGCTGAATGATGGAGTTTATGTTTTCAACCTTATGAGTGACTATCATGAGATTGAAACTGCACTATGTTGTGTTTTAAGAGGATGAGTTTGGGCATGTTCCTGGACTCATCTAGGTATATGCTAGAAGGCTTGGGCTTGCTGAAATTCTTATCCCCTTTATCTTGATTCTTTGCCTCTATGATGTGTGGCGAAGACTTGGTCTTCGTTAATGGACTCGAGCATCTCTGCTCCTCTTGCAAGAGCAAGGAGACAAGCTGATCGCAGGACTAGTGGTTGGGGTTACCCATGACTACTAACCTCAATGTCATAACAAAACCCTGGTAAGACTCAGGGAGTGCATTCAGTCGTGGCACAACTGGTGAATCTGGTACAATCTTATCAATATTGATAATAACGAACAGTGCAATCGATACACCAGGAGCCTTGTCATCAAAGGAGACATCTAGAAAGGTGCATTACCACAATCTCTTTAGAGTTTGCCAACTTGAGTCTCCTTCATCCCTCCCAACAAAGAGACCAAAGGATGCCATGGAAGAAGTAACGACAAATAGGCAACCCTGGCCTCATTCTGAATCTAATATAAATTGGCCAAAGTGTCCCATGCGGCCTTGTCCATCTTGCAAGACTGAATGTGAGGTATAACAACCCTCTTGCTAGACAACAATCATGGCATGTGCCTGTGCATCTCTGTGATCCCTACATAGCTATTCTGGTGTGGGAGGCACCACAGTAGCAATGGTAGATGAACGAGAATTGACAGTAGCGATGCTAGTGGCAGCAGGTGCTTGTGCCGAAGAGACAGGTCTAATATCTAATCCATATACAATACCCCAAAAATTCTTGGATACCAATAGGTGGCGCACAAGGTACGTCCATGTGGGATAGTTTGTCACACATCAACTGATATACCGACGGACAATTGCCGATGGTTACTATCGGCCTCAGATGAAGCAAGCTCTTTTTTAATCTCACACACCATTGACACCAACCTTGAACATTGGCTAGGAATTGTTAATAATCACATATCTATCTAAGAGCAGCCAGCTTCTCATTGGAGATGAATAGAGAGAGATTTTCATTTTCTACGTTTCATCCCAATTTGAATTCTTGGTCTCTCTATTTATAAAGATTCTTCCCATTATCCTTTCAGTCCTGAAAGACCCCGTCAATCAAGAAGCGTACCGCTCGGCTGGCTCTAGTCTCCATGGGGCTTAAGCTTCTTCGATACTTTTTTTTTTTGAATGGAGGCACCGTTTCGTACACTTCTGTTGAATGAGGCTGATCCTCGACTCGAAAAGGTGGTATCTCCGAAGCAAGTCGAAATTGGAATTAGCTCATTTGGCTGAATTAGAAGCTTTTGTGATCCAAAATTCATCGTCGAATATTCCGAAAGTACCCTATAGTTTGCAATCATCTGCTGCATCTTTCCATCACTTCAGAAATGCCCAATGTTTATTGTTTTGGACCCGATCCTATTCTCAAGGGGCTTATCAATTGACGAAGACTATACAGCCACAGTTGTCTCTATTGTTTATCTTCAAGTAGTTTCTTTAATGAAGTTGATAGCTAGATGCTAAAAATATCATAGAATATAGCAAGTTCCTGCTATGAGTGATGGAGTTTATGGTTTTCAACCTTAGGAGTGACTATTTATGAGATTGAAACTGCACTATGTTGTGTTTTCAGAGGATTAGTTTGGGCATGTTCCTGGATTCATCTAGATATATATATAGATTGACCAAGGAAAAATAATGAAAAGTTTCAAATGGGCACATTGTAGATTTAACCGCTGCATAACAAAGTGAAAAACGGATCAAGTAAACATGAAACTGCTCTTCAGTGACAAAAAGCTTTAGTAATAATGAAGCTGCTCGTTCAGAATGGCTTTGGCATGCCCATTGTGATGGTAATTGTCTATAGCTTGACTTGTGATGTCTCTTGAGCAGCTTCATTTGTTTTTAAAGCTCCCAGGCCTCTTTTATGTGTATGAAGTGGGACATTCATGCCAATATTTTCAGTTATACTGGTCATGAAGAAAATTTTGCTTATGGTCTCTGAAAAATATCTTTCATGACCTCTACAGATCAAGGACCTGGCTATTCCTGGCCTATGTGATTGCATTTGTGTCATTGGCCGGTTCTGTTGGCCTGCTGATTGAGGATGCACTCAGTGACAGTGGGTCTTCGACTTGGACAGGGGTTGCTGGTGTCTTGCAATGTGTTTTCATTTTGGGCAGGTCCGTGTTTCTCCTCTTTATTTAACTTCGGATCCACAAATAACACGTAGAGGTCTGAATTGAGACTAATTCATGCAATTCATCTTTGGTGTATCTGTTCTTCATGTCTTCATTTCCAGTGGATTGATATATTGGACATCCCGGACTGGAGAATACTGAAGGCAATGAGTAGTGGACAAAGGAAACAGTAGCCTTACAGTCTGGAAATGGAAAGTGCAATATCAACTTCATATTGTAAGCTGATTCTGTTAGTTCACAATTTATATACTTGCAAATTGAATCGAAAGCTGAGTGGTTGAGCCAGTATGTGCGAGCAATAACTTGATCCCAACTATCAATGCAGAATACTTTGGAAAGGAGTATCTGCACTAAGCATCTAACTTTTATCATAGGTGTCGTTTGAAGTTTCTTTGAGGGGAGAAAGAAAGAGTAGAGGAGGTATTCTTCTTTCAACGAAAAAGGCTATTCTTCAGCTGGTGTACCCTGTTCTTGCCAGCCGCTACGTATAAAATAGTTAAAGTTCTTAGTTTTTAACAAAACCAAAATTTCAGCTGGTATATGGGGTTCCAGTCATCATGTGTCCTGATGATATTTAGGTTGAATGTTGCAAGGGTAATTCATGATTCATCTACATATTATGCATCATCATCACTTGAGGCGCAATGCATGAAGTAAGTTGACCATCAGTTTGAGAAGATTCAGCTTGTTACATAAAATTTTCTATGAATGCCTCCCAAGCACCACACTGGGCTGCATTGTGCATTCTTGCATGTATCTTGGTTACATGTGTATTTTTCTTGTTTATTCAATTGGGCTTAGAATCATTTAATCTCCTTTGTGTGGATTTGACTAAATGGCATTTAGTAGAAGAGTGTATTCCATGGTCAGATTTATAGTTTTTGGGCGTGCTATTTGTGAGAATTGCCATCATTTTAAGAAATGCCTCTCTCTCTCTCTATATATACATATGTGTGTGTGTGTGTGTGTGTGTGTGTGTGTAGACACGAGGGAAACAAGAGGAACATCCATGCACAAGAAGAAAAACCCTTCTAAGCGCAGGAGACATTGGAAAAATGGTAATGATTTCAAGAGTAGCTCTAAAGGGGGGGGGGGGAGAGGGAGCAAGCAAGCGAGAGAGAGAGAGAGAGAGAGAGAGAGAGAGAACATGAGCTATCCAATAGAAAAGACTGCTTTTGTTAGCAAATTAAATGGGTAACAATCTCCCACAATTTCAATGGGTAACAATCTCCCACAATTTGTTGGGCCTCACTCCTAGAGCTCCATCCACCTTCTAGTGAGGGAATAATGGAGGAGTGTAAGGGTGGCTTGCGAATTCAATCCATAGCCTCCTTTTCAAGAAGCTATAGGATTGGCACTCATGTTGGATTTACACTTTTCCTTCTTTCTTGGAGTTAGACAAACATAGTTAATATAGAGTTTTTAGCACTTAGTAGTATGCATGTATGTTGAGGCACGAGTGAAGGCTAAATGGGAGTGTCATCTAGCATTATTTGCTTGTGTAGGCATAATGTTACTTTTTTTTGGTGTGAAGTTTTTACCTTTTCACCTTGAGAGTAGTATCCTAGTGCTTCTTAGGATTGTTTTTGAAAAAAACAAAAGGAAAGAGCTGACGTGAGTGGAGGCCAATAGACAACAATGTCATTTGACCTCTACCCTTAATTTCGTAAGTTTTACTAGATTTACTTATTTATGGCCTAAGAGTAGCATCCAAGTGCTTTCTATTTAAAAGTATGCAAGTGCAAGTGCAAGTGGAAGATAAATGTAGTGTGACAGCTCAATCGGTACCCTCACACTTATTCCAATACTCGTCATTAGTTCCATACCTTATACTCAAGTCACCAATTACATTAGTTTGTTAACAATCAATTGAATGATTTGCCAAATCAATCAATCCCACTATAATTTTTCTCAAAGTATAATAATCAAACATAATACCAATAACACTAGTGACATAAATATTAACATGGAATCGCCCACAATATTGACCATCTAGCATGGCAAATCACAGGTTAGTTAGGCGTCCCCAATTGCACCAGACAAATAATCCACTAGGAACTCCACCGCATCTGGTGTGCTCTTATGGAATACTTTGCCATAGTTACACTTGATTAAAAATAAAATAATATCCATAGTAAGAAATATGAAAAATAGAATTTCCTAACATCCCTCTTTCTTGTATTGCAATTGACCTCAATTGCGTGTTTGATTATTAGAACTAATGAGGTTTGGAAAAGCTTAAAAGAACCGTTCACGTGGATATCATCTCTTGGATGGTTCTTAAAACTTAAGTAAATATTCGACATAAACATTTCGTTTTGGGGTTGCGATTTCAGGTTCAAATATTCTCTTCATGAAGAATCAATGGAGCCTCTTCATAAATGGGATGTGTAGGTAGAGGTCCTTTGAATGGCTGCAAAGGCTAGTGTGAAAGGCATTATGGAATTTCCAACAATCAGGTGGTTCAAGCGTATATACAAGATCATTGATTTTTTGAATCACTTTAAATGGTCCATACAAATGTGGAGCCATTTTGATGATTGGACATTTCTCAACAATCTTTCATCTTCTTTTGCAATTCGCAAAGGAACATAATTACCTTCTTTGAAAATCGTATGTTTTCTCTTCCTATTGGCTTGTCTAGTGTCTTTCTCTTGAGCAATAGTAATGGCTTCTTTATAAATATTTCTTTGGCACATATTTTACATACAGAAGGGTACCACTTAAAGGGGTTACTCATAGATTGAATAGAAAAAGTGTGCATTTTATTCATGAAAAATTCACAGATAAGGGAATTTAAAGTTAGGACTTGAACGCACGTGGTATTGAGGATTTACATATAGTGAATCCTCCAAGCCCTCGCCACATCCAGTGCGCTCCTATGGAATACTTTGCCATAGTCACACTTAACTAAAAATGAAATAATATCCATATCTAGAAATGTAAGGGATACAATTCCATAGCAGTTGTGGATTAGTCATACCCCGTGGGATCCAATAAGGAATAAGTAAGATATGATGTGTATTCATTATAAGTGGTTTTTTAAACTTTTGTTTTAAAAAGTAGAATTATACTCGGAGGGATGTCGAAGTGGAAAAAGGAAAAGTTTACTAAAGATTAGTCATAATTTGCTTATGTAAGATAAGATTTTGCATATAGATCTCATGAAGATAAAATAGCCAGGCTACGATTATGGTATTTATATAGATATCTTGAACCGTGTGCTATATAGAGTTTTTACATGGTGAATTTTCCAAGATCCATGCCTATTTAAGAACATCTCATATAATGAACCATTAGAATCTAGTAGGTTTTCACATAGTGAATCCCTCAAAAGCCATGCCCACTCGAGGCTTCTCATCTACACCATTAGGAGAGTAAATGTAATTTGTATGGAAGAAAAACCCTTGTTATAGCTACTATGGTTGGAATGGATTGTCTATGTTGGTAAAATCTAAGTAAAATCCTTGTTGTCATCATATTTGAAGCTATATCCATTCACATTTATATCCAAATTGAATTGTCCACCATGATGATCATAATCATCCCTTTAATTATATTTATGATAGCAGTGTGGCGGATAAGTTCCCCCCCCCACTAAGTGGATGGAATTTAGCTGTCCACCTTGATCGTAATGATATTTTGAGCCACCAATATAGATCTCCATGCCAATGTATTCCTATAAACATCATCCATGTCCTTCACTGGAGTTCAATTCATCAATCACATTCATGTTAGCGACTAATTCAAACTAGCATGGGGATGAAGTCCCCCACCAATGTTGTTGGAATTAGATTATCTAATGTTGATGAAGGTCACCAAATTAAGCCTGATTACTCATGTCAACCACTATGGCAGCTAGAAGTAGATTATCTAATATTGATCATAAACATATCCCAAACTGCCTATATAAACCACCACGCTCCCACCATGGGGCCTAGAATTAGATTGCCCAATGTTGATGATATAATATTTAGATCTACCACATTACGTCAAATTACCTAGTTGCCCACACCAACCATGGTAGTGGCTAGTTAATCTTGATACAACTACAAAATTAAGTCAAAATAGCTTGATGGCTCATGCCTAGACTAATATTGTCTAATCTTGATCATAAGTATAAGAAAAACCACCGTTGTTTCCCACATCAAACACCCTAGTGGTGTGAAGAGTAGATCCAATTTATGGTGACTCAAGGTACAAATGACACCAAACATCAATCTTTTACGACCACCATGCAATAGCTCCATAAATGTAGAGTTTGTCTTCCCAAATATTTCTAGTTTCAAAGAAGTTACAAAACTAGAGAATATTATGGAGCATGGCATCAAATGTATGTGTGCAATTATAGTAAAATATTTTACAACTCTAAACCAAGATAATTCTCTACAAAAGGTGTATGCATACATATGTATATGTATATGTATAATATGTATATGTGTATATATATTGTGTTGGGGTCATTGTTTGCTTGGGTGTAGCATTAGGAAATTTTAGAGCTCATTTTGGGGCCTTTTAGCCAGAAGAAAAATAGCCATCACCAATCAAAAAAATCATAAAAAGGAGGAAAAAAGGAAGAAAATCAACCTTGCATTCAATAGGGATATCTTTTACATTTATTATATCTAACATACATGATGTATTGGTGTAGAATTTGATGTTTTTGACATCGCCAATGCGTCTGAGCGGGAAAAACCCCTAGAACACTTTTTGAAACACTAAGAATGGATACTCAAGACTCAAAAATACCAAAAAAAGGCTTTAAAAAAGACAAAAAAAAAGACTGTATAGTAGAATACAATTTGGATAGTTGGAAGCGGTCCAACTGTCCAAATCGCATTCAGATGTACAATCATTTTTGAGGTCTTTTTTTGGCTTTTCTAGGTCTCTGGGGTCCATTCACAACATTTTAAAAGCCGTTCTGGAGGTTTTGACCCGCTTTGGATACATCGGCAATGTTAGAAACATCAAATTATGTACCAAATTTTCAAAGAAGTTAAATGGCACGTCTACTTAAAACACTTACCTTGTCAATTTGCTTTTTGATATAATTTATTTTTGAAGCAAAAAAGAAAAAGAAAAATAATGATTTCTCTCAAGGCCCCAAAATGAGCTCTAAATTTTCCTACTGCCATTTTTGGTGAGGTTCAAAGAATTTACTGTATAGAGGTATCTTGCATGACCCATAACTTATGCATTGCTTTATGGAATTCGGCAAACTTTTTCTTCAAGTTGTAGTATACATTCCAAACTTAAACATGAGACCAAAAAATTATGGAATAATGATTTGTAACGAGATTGTTAAAGCATTACAAGTGCTATGGTGCATGTGAAGCATGCATTTTGAAGAGTATAGAAAATAGCAATTTATTTAAAAACATTAAAATTTTGTTCTGTACATACATGCAACCAAGTCATAATTCAAAAGTACACTACGTGAGATTCTCCTCAACCCAAGGAAACACCTAAATGAGAACATTAGGCATGGGTTAACGGGCCTCCAATGTTGTGCAAAAGTGATGCACACTTATTTGAGGGCACACTCCAGAACTATTTTTGGATTTGTTGAAAATCAAAACAGATTGATTGGAATCCAAACTAGTAGGACTACTTTATGGTGGTCTTAAAACACTGATAGTTGTTGATATTAGTATATAGATTCACCCTAAAATGAAAGAAGTTAAAAATGTGTAATTTGTGCATGTGCAAAGATCTTTCAATAAATCTGACACTATTTACAAATTTGAATTATTTCTCTTTTACATGCACTTGCTTGCTATTATCTCATAAGCATGCCAGAGATCATTGCATTTCATACTACATAGCATCAAACTTGATAGCGTACCTTTGGCCTATTTGTGTTTTGAAGAATCTTAGGCCACATTGCAATTGTTTGGGATATTCAATTTTGCTAACATGTATCACTGGAGGGGGGAAACCCGACGACTGAAAGTTTTGCTACTCTCGCGAATTTTAAATTTTCACACCTCCCGCTCATTAAATCTTGGAATATTAAGTACTTGCAACCTGCCTCGACCTTGCAAACGTCTTGCAACCTACACACACCTCGACGTGACCTTGAACAGACTTTGGTTTGGCATTGCCGTCTTTCAGGTAAGTTGTCTTTTATTCTTTGCTCGCCTTACAAGCTAGCTTCTTTCTGTTCTAGAGGGCCTATTCTCAACTTATCATCACCATGGCATCAATGGCAACATGCCACTCGCCATGACTTGCAAGATAAGTAGACAGAGGATATGAGACAGCCTACAAGAAAGCTGAAAAGCTTGGTCAAGGCACAAGAAACAGATTGCGGGTCGAGGAAAGCAATGGCATGGTATTGAAATGGCAACAAAAGACACTTTTACAACATTTGCAAAGGAAAAAACAACGAGAAGAAAGAAGACTCCTTGTAGAGAAGCAGTAGGAAGTAGTTGCAAATGCATGCATTTGATCATTGCCATCAGAGCAAAGAACACGAGCTGTGGTGTCACAATTGGTGGGAGCATTTGAGGTAGCAACATCAGGCCATTCAGGTAAATACCAGTCTCGAGTATTTACAAGCTTTTGCATGCACCTTAAATTTTGTAGAGTAATAGCGCTACCAACACCTTAGGAGATGCATGTCCAAGAGGGTAACCTGAGAAATGGCCTACAGAAAGTGAAAGGGGTGCACAACTTAGATCAATTAGCTGCAAAGAGGGTGACAAAGCTATGTTGGTATCCCTTGAAAAAAAGGAGAAATGGCTTGGGTGCATAATGTCCATGATGTTGTTAATCAAAAGGACTAACTTGGCTCCAACAATTGAACATAGAGCGGAAGCAATGCATGATCATCCTGATCCGAGAAGTCTGTAGGCTTCAATAGGAGAGAACCTAAGTGCAAAATTCATTACTAGAGTGACGACATTTTGGCATGAAAATACATCAGTTTCTCCAAATAGAAAGACATCTGTGAAAAGCAAACGGGATGCAAGGTGTTTGATGAGCACATCATACACATGCTTGATATAATGTAGGTTAGTGGTTACCTAAACCAGCCTGGTGGTTGTTTGTGATTGAGCTTTGGGATAGTTTACTTTTTCATTTCTAAACCAAGATGGCTTGGACTTAATGTGATTGTCCTAAATCAGCCCGGTGGTTAGAACATCATGCAACCATGGCCAGTTCAGCTCAAACACCAGGCATGTGATTATCTTGAACCAACGTGGTTGAACAAAATATATTTCGCAACAGAACGGCAATATATTGTTATTGTCCTAAACCAGCTTGGTGGTTGGGACATCATGCAACCGTGGATGGTTCAGCTCAAACACTAGTTATGTGATTGTCCTAAATCGGCGTGGTTAAACAAAAATTAACAGCATTATATTTTGCAATAGAATAGCAACATATTGTTATTTTACTAAACCAGCCCGGTGGTTGGAACATCATGCAATCGTGGCTAGTTCAGCTTAATTACCAATTATGTGATTGTCCTAAACTAGCGTGGTTGAATAGACATTAGTTGTTGACTAGATTGGTGATTGAAATTACTATGTTTCTCAATACTTAAACTAGTTAAATTTCTTTTCCTACTCTACAAGTCATATACCACTTAACTTTTAGACTAGGATGGCTTGGACTTAATGTGATTGTTCTAAACCAACCTGGTGCTGGTTCAAGTAAAACAACAGTCACATATATTGGTATTGTCTAATTGTGAAATTCAAAAATGAAAAGCAATATAACACTGTATTAGTAATTTTGGAAAAATTCAAATTTCCATTTTTTTCAAATCCCAAAAATCAAAGGCATTTTGGTTGTTTTGGAAGGAAATTAATAGAAAAAATCATATATTCAAAGATATATTTGAGATTTAATTTGGCTAAATATTATATAATTCCATTGAAATGTTGACAATACTATATATCATTATATTCAAATATCAAAGGATTTTTTTTTGATGTGGAGGATTTCAATAGAAATAATCATGTATTCAAAGATGATTTTGAGTTTTTATTTCGCTAAATATTATATCATTCCATTGAAATATTCCAAACATGCTCATATAATTGCCATGCATTGTGAATCCAAACATTGTGAATTTTCTCAAGAAAAAGTTGATATTAAGCACCAACATATTAAATTAAATTGGGAGTACACCAACATCATGACAATGATCTTACATCTTAAAAATTATACTCACAAAACAACTCCTCTCTTGCATGCATATCTCTAAGAGAGTAGACAACAATAAGCCCTAACATATCAGTACATAAAACATCCCGTTTGTCTTTGATCCAACGTGGTACTCTAGGGTCATATACATACATAACGTTTGTTCTATCCTTACAATGAATAGAGCTATTGATGTATCCAGCTACATTACCATACAACACATCTCCTACGATGTATTGCATATCCTCTTTTGGTGTAACATTTGGATCTTCGAGGAGGCTATAGGTCATAAACCTTGGAAGGTAAGAGAAAATAGTAATCCCAACTATAGTAATTGTACTTTGGGCCATTGAATATCAAAAGGTCTTTCTTTGCCTTTACATTTGTATGTACAAACAAGCCATAACCTGCTCCTGCATCAATGACGTCTTCACTTCAAATTCAACACCATTGAGATTGAATATAGAAGCAATTGGTATCGATAGATCTTGATCCCACAAGCCATTCAACTTAGAATCAAAGTGAAGAATTATTTTATTCTTCAATTCTTCCTGTATGTCTTCGAACTCTATGCGTAAAAGAAAAATAATGATGAGTTATTGAATAGTTACACAAATAATGAGAAGTAAATGATATTACAAAAATGATACATCACAAATAAACAAATAATATGAGTAATTACCATTCTCAAATATTTATTGCATGTTTAATGCAAGTGAAGCTTGTAGTCTTGTTATGTACACTTTGGTAGAAGTTCCAGCGCTATATGATTGATCATAATTTGATTTCAGGGCATACAAACAAGCTTGCATCTCACTCAAAGAATTTCGCCCCTTTATCCTCTTCAAGAGGTCTAATTTAGAAGAATCCAAAGTAGCTAGGCATGTTTTGAGCTCTTTTTCTTGGGCTTTTGCCTTATCCGGCTCACAAGCATCTCCCCTTTGATTACTATGTTGGGCGATCTCAAAATGACTTGAGCTGGTCGAACTAATCTTTTGGCTTCGAGAAGATTCCTCCAAGAAGTGTTTTATGTACTTCGTATTGAACTCCTCCCACTCCAAAATCACTTCTTTAAAATACGTATACTGATGATGATTGGTATGTATTAGTTCATTGGCATAATAGTCAAGCTTGATAATATTTCTTATATCTGATGCATCCCTCAATCAGAGGAGATAAGGGAGAAGTTCAACATTTAATATGTCATCAGTCTCACCTATGTCAAAAGTATCTGGATATATACCATTTTCTTATGGGTTTACACACCCCTTAAACATACAATCATCAATAAGCAAGGTGTTACTAGGATTAAAATCTTTATCATCTGCCCAAATGGCAAGTAAGGGCTTAAACATGCATTGAACATCTGGCTTTTCTGGTCTATATAATATCTCTGTAAGTGGTTTGTAGCATTGATCTTGTCCCATAATTTTGTAGAATGGAAATTGTTTCTCTGCAAGCTTTTCCATCAAATGAACCATGTAATTCACATTCTTGATTAATGCAGTTGACCATAGGCACACATGAAAGTGCTCAAATAATCTATCCAAGAATTGAACACATCCATTTCGAAGCACAATCCATGTTCTCTTAAAAATTTGTATGCTTTTGTGTTTATCGGAAGGATTATTGGAATTGAGGAGAAAATTTCCATTCAGGTCAAGTACAAGTAATTTCTTTGTTCTCATAGATGGAGAACATTGAATGTGTTCCATTGACTCATCTAATTTTTCTCTGTGTGGTATTTCTATATGCAGGGGATTTCTATCTATATCATGGCATGCAAAAGTATCAAGGTATGAAGTTAGGATTCAATGAATGTTGTCCATGCTTACATTTAAAAATGTGAGCTTAAATCTACATTATGTTCTCTCATTTACATTGACAATGATAACCTAAGTATTTTGGTGTATTAGGTTATATCTCTAATCTTCACACGGGTCTCTCATCACAGGATACAATTTGTATTTATTAAGTTAAAAAGGCATTAATCATACCCAAATGCAAATCCAACATTACATTTCCATACACAAATCTAAATTCATATCTACATAAACATCATATAAAAATATGAAGATTACAACTCAAAAGTGAATTATATGTTATATTTCCAAACAAAAAATTGGCTTTACAACTGATTCCAACATCTCATAGTCCACCAAGTGGGAGATGTTAAGATTGATTATAAAATTGATATTAGTCTATCACGTTACTCTCATGCTCTTTGTGTGGGAGTTCATAAGATCTGTTTTAAAACTGTTCTTAGCCTCTCATGTTGAAAGCCAAGATCAGATTCAAAACCTATCATATCCTCTCATTGTTCAAAACCTATCATATCCTCTCATTGTTGTTGGTAAAGGAGACAAACTAAGTTCAATTATCATTCTTAGTTATGTAATAATATAGCATTTGCAAAGTTTACATGAACAATTCAATTTTGAAAGCCTTAATTAGTTTCAAAGATGCACTACAATCCAAAAGATATATTTACATAAATGCCTCTGAAATCATTCAAGATTTATGACTTTAGACCTGCTTTTTTGGATGCAAATATCTGTCGGGCCATTTTCTCAATATCCTCAAGGGTTTATTGGTCCTATACACCCGTCAGTTCTACGATTGTTGCTCAGCTAAAGTTTGCATTTTTGCACCATGCGATTCCTCTTGTTTTATATAGTTTCATCCTCTAGGTTTGCCCATACTCTCAACTCTTTATATGCGGAGACTAGATCTTGTTGAGAGGAAGAGTAAGAAGAGAGAGACGGACAGAAGAGTTGCTCCTAAGGAAGTGATTCTATTCATAGATCATAGGCATATATATAGTTGAGGACTAGGCTGGGTTAGGGCAAGCTATATATAGCTCTAACACCCCCACTCAAACTAGGCTCTCTAGCTACGGATGAAAAAACCCTTGGGGAGTACAAGGGAAAAACCCGAGCCACTATATATATCTATGTGAAAATATATATACAAAGGATGGCCATATGCCAGTTTGAATGATGTAGTGTAATGTTGGATGATACAATGCAAATTGCATGTAGATAGTACAAAGGCATAAGACAAGCACTTGTCCATAGTACAATGCAAAGTATAGGCGCTATGTTTGGAGCATGATACATTGCAAAGTATGTGTGAAAAATGGAAAAATATGCTTGGAAATGTCAACTTGTTCGACATAGTGATGATGCATAATCAGGGCTTGAGATCTCTTCAAGTTCGATATTTGAGCTCTTCATATGACATAGTGATGATGCATAATTAGGGCTTGAGATCTTCAAGTTCAATGTTTGAGATCTTCATATGAATAGTAGAGCTTGTCATCTCCAAGTTCAATTTGGTCAAACCTCCTCAAACCTTTATAATCATGCCTTCATGTTTTGCACAATTCATCCACCTAAAATGACCGATTTCATGCAATGTATATGAACACAACAAATATTCAAGTGTCCTTTTTTGTTGAACCAAGGATGAATGTACTATGAGGAAATTGCTTCGGTCACTCCAAAGATGATTATGGAGGGGCAATTTGAGATGTCCACAAAGCTAGGGCTGAAATGTCTCTTGCGTAGTGTAAGAAAGCCATAGTAACACAATAGGAAGGTCCATAAAGATCATGAAAATCAAGAACCAATAATCCAAAAACACAACGAGCATCTGGGCATCCAAAAGTACTAAACAATTGGGCATTTGGAAGTACCGGATTTGAGATGTCCCACAAAACCAAGGTTGAAATGTCGCTTGTGTAGTGTAAGAAAGCCGTAGCAACACAATAGGAAGGCCCATAAAGATCCTGCAAATCAAGAACCAATAATTGAAAAACACAACGAGCATTCAGACATCTAGAAGTACCAAACAATTGGGCATCCCAGAAGTACCGAACAATTGGGTAGCCGAAAGTATCGACTAACCAGAAATACAACAAGCAGAAGCCATGCACGTATGACAAGAGGAAAGATGGTGTGGATTAGACACAGCTTACATAATCATATGCAGAAATGAAATAACAACCTCTTCTCATCCGAAAGTACCGAAGAACTGGAAATACAATGAGCATAAGCCACACATGTATGACAAGAGGCAAGCTGGTGTGGATTAGACATAGCTTACATAATCATAGTGGGAATGAAATAACAACCTCTTCGCATTTGAAAGTACCAAACAATCCAGAAGACGAGCAATCGAGATTACAAGGACATCTAGAAGTAACCAAGAAAATGGGGATTCGAGAACGGTGATCACGTCCAAACAAGTACTCAATAATAATCCATATGTGCCACACCCAAATGATTACTTAATAAATAATCCATATGTGCCATGTCCAAATGAGTACTCAAGAAGTAATCCATATGTGTTCAGCTGAAAGACGTTTAACCAAACGAGTACGCAATATGACCATGTCCAAATGAGTACTCAATAAGTAATCGATATGCGTTCATCGTGAAAGCTAGATAAATATGTGTCACATCCAAATGAGGACTCAGTTATAATCCATGTACCACATCTAGATGAGTACTCAAGGAGTTAGCCATATGCCATGTCCAAATGAGTACTCAAGAAATTAGCCATATGTGTTCATAAATATTGTCACCTAAAAGATGTTGAACCTTGCCATGTCCAAACGAGTACGCAATAAGTAATCCATAGGTGCCATGGCCAAACGAGGACTCAATAAGTTAGCCATATGTGTTCATCATAAAAGATATAAGTATACCTCACCATATAAAGGGCAAAATAAAAGTATGCCTTGCTTGAAGATATAAGATGAACCAATAAGTAAATACATACCATAAGTCATCAATAAGTTAATTGACAAAGAAGGAACAAATCGTTGGTCTAGCAAGACCTTGCATGCACTCATAAATATAGATGAGTATGAAAAACAAAGTAGATGTACTCATCCTATAGGTATGCAATGTGCATTTAGTCCATTGGATTGTATTTAGGCACCTGTGCAAACTTGCATGTACTCGGAGACACAACTGAGGGTGATGAAAGAGAACATATGAGCTCACCCTAGAAACAAATGAGTGCCTTAAAAATGACAAGGAAACATGTGAGAAGCACCTTCTCATATGTGAAGTAACGTATCCAAGAAGTAATGATATCAAAGCTAAATAGAAAAGAAACATGTTAGCATGCTAACAACATAAAACATTCGGCAAGTCCTTTTCTTCCATAGGATATACCAGCTTATCAAAGCGAAGCTAGTGTTGAATACATGACAAGCAAGTCAAGCAAGATGTTAGCAGCCAGTGATGAAATAGGCTTCATGGGCTTGCTCTTATATAGCCACCAGTTGTAGTCGGTTAGGCTCAATTGGGTGACCAACCCAGTCCATCCAAAATAGTCGACTCGGTCCCGAAATAGGCCACCGACCATACGATAGAATCGGTGCACAAAACAGAGCCATCCGAGATCATCTGAGGCTCCAAACGGGCCCCGCAACCCGAGAGTGGGCTACCCCAGGAAATGCTCCGTCTACCCTCAGTGCGGTCAGTCAAGGGAGGCCTTCCCACACTTGCATGTAGCCTAGTTGGCGGTGTGCCAACTCTATCTGAAGCCGTCTAGCCATCAGGCCACACATGGCCCCCATCTGGTGTCCAAACGAGGACCTACCAGATAACCAAGCTACTCAAATGCCTTCTCCTCATATGGGGGGCTTACAAGTAGAGTTAGCTGGTTCCCGCGTAGCTACACGAGAGTGGAGCATTGATATCTAACACTAACATCATTTCATCACATCTATTCTAGGCGATTCTCTCTGTGAAGGCATCAACAACACATTGATCTGGTTGATAGAAGTACTCAATGAAAGAGGAGATAAAGTTTGCATTTTGCAAGTGTTTGGGGGCTTCCTCATCATTATTATCTTCACCGCTCTTGGAATCCTCGTCATATAATCCAAAACATATAGATAGCTTGGTTGAATTCTTCTTTAATTCATTTATCTTTGCATCACAAGATTCTTTGCAAACCACGCCCGAAATTACCAAATCTCAAAGGGCATCTTTAAACAAAGCACCTTTTGAAGACTTTGTGTGATACGCACCCACTTGATACTTGAATTGCAAGTCTAAGCCTTTGATTGCTTCTAACAAATATGATACATTTTTTACCAAAACAAAGGTGAGTAATCCATATTCGGGTGCTTCGTGTGCTATTGCATTTAGCATTACAATGAATCTTTCAAAGAAAGACACGTTCCATTCTTGCTCTAGCAGCACCTTTCATCCATGGTTTGGATGCTTGTTGCCTTGGAACCAAATAAAATCACATTTTTCTCTAAGATTTCATGCTGCAAAGTGGATATCATAGAGTCCTCCATGCCCAACAAACAGTAGAACATTGTCGGTCCTAGTCTTTTAGTGCCCTTTTCTTGATTGATTTCTCCCACTTTACCGAAAGTGGGAATTTGCATTGTGCTCATCTCTTGGACCGATACCTGACCCTTTTGATTTGGCAAATTTCCCTTAACATATCTATGCATGATTTCCTTCCATCCTTGGAAGAGATTATTTGAACATATAATCATATGAACATGTTTTTGGTTGAAACTCTTTCCAAAAGACAAATGCACAGTATTAATAAAGTCCTGCATAACACCAATAAAGCATATATGACACACTACTCTCAAGATCGGTTTTAAAATCGAGCTTACACAAGAAAGAGAAAGCAGAAACAACAACATGGAATCACATATTGCTCTCGAGATTGATGCGTAAGGCCATCCTTCATGTTCTTTTGAAGTTCCTCATTCACCTTTCGCGAAAGTAATCGACACATATGCCTTGGACAATTCAATACTGTTCTTGCAATTCTTGCATAAACACCTTTGATTTCTTAACTGTTGGAAAATCACTCAATTGCAAAATTTTAGCTGCTTCGATTGAGTGCTAGCCTGATAGCACCCAATAAGCATAGGTGTGTATGTCTTTAAATGACACATTGGTTAGTGGCAAATCTTGCATCACATCTGCTTTTGTGGAGTAGTCTCTTGGATTCATGCAAAATTCTTTGACCAAATTGCAAATGTGTTATTCCACTAGGGGCCTATACATGTAATCATTTGGTGCTTGTGTATAATTATATCTCCTCCTCTGATGGTGCTATCCAAGCGCTATCCTCAATGGCTCTACTTTAGTGATAGTCACCAAGGCTCTTTCATGTATCTCCTTAGTATTTGCTTGTTTTACATTACCCTCACCAATTTTTCTTAGCATTTTAATGGTCTGACCGATTCTGTTGGTGACAGGTAGTGGTAGGCTTTTAAGAAAAAGATGGCCTTGTCACCTTTTTGACCCAATATACCCGTATTTACTCGTGTTACATGCCCCACATCATCAAAGCCCAAATAATAATTTCTTTTAACAAACAAGTGGACCTTCTTGAAAGCCTAATCATGGATTGGCATGAAGGTGAAAGCCTTTCGACTTCATCCACTCAACCAAGATATGTTTCAAAACCAATCTTTCTTGAGGTGATAAAGGCTAAAGGCTTTTTCATTCATCCTTGCAATCCAATGTTAGTTTTAAAACCGAACTTGGATGGGCAAATGAATGTCATCTCACAATTCAAGTTCAATTTCACCACATTTTGGAATGGGGGATAAGGGCTTGGGGGATAAAGGTGAAATCATTTGTCCTCCATTGAAATCAATCTTCTTCGTATTTGAAATCAAGCTTCCTTGGATTTGAAAGAATATGACTTTGCTCTTAACCTTCCTATCAAACATCAGTTTTGAAACCGATCTTGACTTGGGAGTTGAAGGTAAAAGGCTAGGTTTTTCATCCCCCAACTTAAATCGGTTTTAAAACCGATCTTTGATGGGAAGATTAAGAGCAAAGTCATGGTCCTTCAAATCCAAAGAAGATTGATTCAAATCTGAAGAAGATTGATTTCAATGAAGGACAAATGCTTTACCTTCCTCCCCAAGCCCTTATCACTCATTCCAAGATAAAGAATCAAAGGATGAGGGTGAAACCCTTTGCCCTTCATTCTCTAATCAAGATCGGTTTTAAAACCGATCTTGGTTTGGGGATTTCTTTTAAGGCGATGTAATGGACACTTCAGAAGCTAACTATTTTTTGGAGGAATAATGCAATGTTAAATAAGGGGAAGGAAGAGTGATTGAAAGGGACCAATTGAACCCACGTGAAAGGCAAATGCTGACTTACTAGAGAGTAAATGCTAGAAGGGAGTTGAGCTAGGAGAGAACGGAAAAGATTATGGGAGGATATACGCATCTACGTGACTGAGGCTACTTCTATTATACATTTGAGAAAGTGTTGGTTGAGCTAAGCCTAACAATGGATCTAATTGCAAAGTTGTTGAACATGCATTGAATAAGCAAAGAAAGCTTTTAAGAAAAAAAGTAAGAAAGTCATGAGGCCTAAGATCTCGATAATAACGGTCAGGATTTATACTTGTGGGTAGGGGTAAATATAGCAAACCAACAAATTTGACCTTTATAAGAAACATAGAGATCACCAATCTCAAAATAGCGGCATTGTGGCTTCATGAGAATTGAAAGGGCTCTTGAGCAACAAAGAGCCCTTAGATTATGTTGTCAAATCATCCTGGAGAAGTCAAAAGGGATAGTTGTTCCAAAATTCAGTTGAGTGGGGGACACATAATCATGCCTTGCAAAATAACTCTTTCAAAGGAAAAGCAAAGTTTGCTTTTCAAACCAAAGCTAGTTTTTAAATGCTTTCGTTGAAGAACTAAATTAGAATCAAAACCGCTGGCTCTCCACCATGGTTCGCGTGAAGCTTGAAAACGAGCTCCTCAAGAAGCGCAGCCAACGCAAGGATTGTTTTCGGAAACGCAACGAAGGCATCCTCAAGAAAGCTTACGAGCTCGCCTGGATATCAGGCTGTGGCGTCCACATGGTCATCGATTCAGAAGACGGCAACGTGTATGAATTTCACAGACGAAAGTGCCCGGAGCTTAACGTGGAGTCTCAGACCAGGCACACCGACAAGCGCCTCTTCTTCAACGGCCGGAAGATTTTGGACACTGGGCGGCTTGTGACGGATTCGGAGAGACAGGCTCTCCAGGGCCCTTGCCCTTGCTACGACTGCGAGAAGGGGTACAGCTGCAGAGGGTATGAGACAATGGCAGACGACAGTGGGCAGGATCTATTCCGTGATGAAGCTGGGACTGTCATTAAAAACGGCACAGCCATGGATGAGTTGCAGCTCAGACCCGTGCGTTCGCGACCAAACTTTGCGCCAGAATTGGACTCGGAGCCTTTGCCTCTATCCAGCGAGTCTGTGAATAGTCAAACCTCGCATCAGCTTGTCGAAAGTGCAGCGCGATCTGACGACCTCAGGGATCAACAGAGTGAGCATCGTGAGTATGATATTGTCCAATCTCTGCAGCAGTATCTGGAAAACTCTGAGGACCAGACTCATCACCAGAACCAAAGTGCAGGGAATACATTGCCTTCAAGCTTTTCATCTGCTATAGACTTATTAGAAAATCAGCAAGATTTCACCTGCTTGATTGGAACTGCTGATGATCACGTATGTTTCCCATGTAGTTTGTACTTTAATCAATAGTTTACTTACAAACCTTATTTTAAATATTGACGTGATCATAAATTCTGCAAGACGCATCTGCGTGTATTTTTTAAACAAAGTGGAAACGACAGCTAGGCTGGGGTCGAGTTTGGGCTTTACTAGGGGCAGAACCAAAGGTGAAGAGGGGAGCTCTAAATTTCATTACTACGACGGAAAACGGTTGTACTCTTTCATCATATATAACCTTAAGAGTGAGGTTTTCACATATCCATCAACATGCGAAGATATAACACTATCATTAAAGTTTAGATGCTCACACATAGTTTAGACTTTAAAAACATCTAGTGTATGAATGGAGTTAAAACTAATCCCGACAAACAAGAAACACAAGGTTTTCTAACGTATCTTTGAAATTGAAAAGAAACTTATAGATCTCATGATAGGTGATATTGTGATGAGTACCTTTGGAAAAAAGAATTCATGTGAATTAGAAACAAATTGTTGATTTTAAAAAAGAAATTGGAAAGTAGTATTGAGATAATGTGATGAATCAAATATGCACTAAAAATTCTATAGATTCCATATATCATTAAAGAAGTGTTTATCACACACACACACACGCATGCACACCGTGCATGCACCCACGTGCACACACACACATACACATAATTATACTTTTCACTCACACAAACATACTCACACACACAAGCATTTCTCAACATACGCACATGCACACATACTCACATACTAGCAGATATCAACTTTGTTATGGTTATCATAATTTGATGGAAGAATGACACATGGTAGCTACCAATTTAATGGCTCCCCGAATTTTGGTGTATTGAAGATATTATTCCATTTTTGTAGCTTGTTCAAAATCAAATTTGTCCTACTCTTATCGCATGGCTCTTTATGAGCCCTACTCTAATATAGTGAGGGTTTCCCCTCCTTGATTCTTTTGTGTCTTGTAAATGGCAATAATAAACCTCCATTCCCCCTTTATAGAAATAACTTTGTGATAATATTTTTCTTATTCATGTTCTCCCCCCCCTGCCCTCACTGCAGCCCCATAGCCCTCGGGATCCCCTTCCACTCCCCCTTTTCCCCTCTTGTACTTATGAACTATAATTTAATTTTAATTTTAATGTTAATGTTAATGTTAAATATAAATTTTATCTTACCACCATAAGCCGCGCCTTTGTTTGTCATTAAGTGTGGACGTGATTGGTTTAATTTAAGTACTACGACTTTAAACCATAACCCTTCCTTGCCCTTTCTCTATTAAGACATTAAGTTTAGTTCTGTCCTTACCCATTTAATGTTTTCATTCATTGATAATGGTGTATAGCTTTTCCATTTGTTTAATTTGATTGAGTTTTAACCCATTTCCCCCCACCCCTTTCTTTCCAATCAGATTGATATGTATGTATGTATGTGCCAATAAAACTACCCCTTATGTTATGGGTGATAAATTATCTATAGCTTACCCCACACACACACACACACACACACACACACACACACAACAGTGTAACATCTAATTCAGGTATGTAACATTGGTACCCGTTTTAAGATTCCCTAAAAAATTCATTAAAATTAAACACCTATTTCATTAATTTTGGACTTTTTGTGTTGTTTTTGGACGAAGCCCAAAAATCCTTCCCAAATGAAAACTTTACTTTGTGAAAATATCCTTCCCAAATCAAAATTTTACTTTTTGAAAATATTCTTCCCAAATCAAAAGTTCACTTTGTGGCACTATCATATTCACATAAAAATATTGTTTTTTCAATCTATACTTTTGCACCAACATGCAAGAATTTGAAATAATCCTATATTAGAAATTCTAGCTATATCTAAGTTATTTGTTAATTTAATTATTTTTAATATTTTTCCTTGACATTTTTTCTTCCCAAATCAAAAGTTCACTTTGTGGCACTATCATATTCACATAAAAATATTGTTTTCTATACTTTTGCACCAACATGTAAGAATTTGAAATAATCCTATATTAGAAATTCTAGCTATATCTAAGTTATTTGTTAATTTAATTATTTTTAATATTTTATGTTTTTCGTTGATGTGATAAATTTATAAATCCATGAAAGGAGACTTAAATATTTCATGAAAATAACATTGTCACTCGCAATATGCACAAAATTTTTAAAACTTTTAATAAATAGAAAAAAGACATGATGCCATAAGACCCAAGTTTTGTATTGAACCAAAGAGGTATAATAGCAATTATACCTATTATTATATGATTACATTGAGAGACGTTGCTCTCAGCTAGAGTCTTTATATCCAAAATGATATAGATTGAACATATGTTTACAATTTAAATTGTTGCTCTTAAAGAGCCTCAATTCGTGCCATCTGCATAATTTGACTCCCCATTGTCTTATTGCTCAATGTCATGACAGTCCCTTGCCAGGTGCCATCTGCATAATTTGACTCCCACTTGTCTTGCCAAGCCTTGCCCCTTGGGTGCATTGACTCCCCATTGTCTTATTGCTCAATGCGATAGTCCCCTTGCCAGGTGCCATCTGCATTAACTCCCTATTGTCTTGCCAATCCTTGACCCTTGGGTGACATCTAGTGCAAAATACAGGTGCCATCTGCATTAACTCCCACAAGTTATCTTGCCAAGCCTTGCCCCTTGGGTGCATTGACTCCCCATTGTCTTATTGCTCAATGTGATAGTCCCTTGCCAGGTGCCATCTGCATTAACTCCCTATTGTCTTGGCAAGCCTTGACCCTTGGGGGGTGACATCCAGTGCATATTTTGACTCTCATTTGACATAGGAGGTGATGACTCTGATTATAATTATCTTGGATTGGCTTCTTGCCTAGTACCCAAATAAAATCCTTCAATGGACTTTAATACAAAGCTTTAATCATGGACATTCTTCATTTGCGTTGTCTCCTTCTACTTCCTCCATGGCGAGCATCCTTAAAAATTCATGTATATGCAAAATAGTTTGCTGTGGTATTTTTATTTTTCCTTTTACCTCATATCCCATGCGCTTCTTTGATTTCTTTGCCCTTGAATGCCGACACTATGATTGTCTCCGTCGAAACTTGAGAGACCGCTTCATCATTTGGGACCCACTCCTTCATTATACAATTAGTATACAATGTGTTGTTATCCATATTCTCCTTCCTGCCCTTTGGCTCATACCATACCACTGTAAATGTTGTAGCTCTCCCTTGGTCATCTCTTTGCACATCAACTACTTTTGCAACCCAAAACTTCACATTCTCATATTCATCATCTGATGGCCGAACCACAACAAAAAAATCAACCTCGATATCTACTTATGGCATAAACTCTCTCTTCTTCGGTCCACAATATGGACATGGGAGTAATGATACAAATTCATTTTCAAAGACTGGAGCTGGGTGCAAATCGTTATGAACATTTGGCCAAAACATATTGCATTCTTCCTTGACATCCTTTGAGCCTCGCATTCTCTCAAGGTCCTTTATTAAATTTCGTGTCTTGTTAATTACAGTGGTAGTGTGTTCTCTCCAAGTAGGCTTCGAATCAGGATATCTCCGGAGCATTTCCTCTTTGTATGTAATAAATGCTTTTAATCCTTCTATTTCACAATTAGACCTCTCATTGAATTCTTGTATAGGAGCCCATGTTGGATACCTTTCCTTGCTGGGAATTGAAGTTAAGAGACTGTAAGGTTCTTCAGGTTTCCATTTTGTATCATGAGAATACTGTTGCCATTGCATTATGGGTTTTTCATCTTTAAAAAAAAACGAAAGTAGTGTGGATTGGTATGACTTGTCAATGCATCACCACCCGTTTGTATGAAAGGTAGAATGAAGCTCTTCCAATCATACATTCTTTTGAGCCTCTCACATACTATACTTTCCTTACGACCACCAACTTGCCTGCCACATTTTCTTACCAAGTCATCTATTGTCTCCACATCCTTCCATTTAAGCTTCCTTGAGACTGTGCTAAAAACCTGATCGATATCCTCATGTGTATGCCCAACATACAAAAAGCCACATTCGACCTCATTGAAGATTCGATGAGCAACTAGCATGGAGCAGAATGCAAACATGAGTACATTCTTATTTTCTCGCCAGCAATTATCAGCTTGTATTCTCGAAGTCGGTGGTAGGCGACCTTTTTCTGCATGTACATTGCGAATTGCCTTCATAATAGATGTTACAACTTGATTGCTATCATGTAGATGCAAGGAATCAATCCATATATCTGCAAAGAACTTAATTCCATGCACTAACACTCCACATAGATGTGTCTTTAGAAAGTGCTTTCCTTGTAATTTAGGTGGAGTGGCAACAAACGAGGCAATGTTGTTGTATTCTGATCCATGCCATCTACAATAAGGCACATGTAGTCATCGGGATGCGAAATAGCTTGCTCCTTCCAAAATGCATATTTTTGTCTGGATTGTCGAATAAGGTCATGATGAGATTTTCGGTTTTTTTTGTATAATTCCCTTTGATTTGGACATGTTTCACTCTCAATCACTCACTTTAAATCATCATAGACATTGCACTTTGACATTTTTTGCCTCCTTGGGATTTTAACATATCCAAAGTTCTTCTTCCAAAGAGTATACAAAGTATGAGAAGAAGCTACGGTATCCCCTCTTTGCCTTTGCTTTTCAGCAATAGAGTCAAATACTTCGAGCTTTGTCAAGCCCATTGGAAGGTGCATTTCAGTGATCGTGTCACCGTTAGGGAGTTTGGTAGATATGTGGGGTTGAGGTAAAGCATTTTCATGTATGAAGTCTTGCAAAATTGCTGCTACCCTGACAGTTGAGATTCTTGATTTGGACCTTCCTCTATTACCGTGAATGCTAAATTTGTTGCCGCCCTTTGCCTTGGTGACTAAATCCCAATATGTACCATGGGATAATCCAGTAATATTGCGATATGCCTTATTACAAATCCTTTTTCCATTTACGAGAGGTTTTACCTTTTGTCTTGAACTTAGCCTTTTATTGCCATTCTGAAGAAAGCAAGAGAGACTTGTGAGAAGGTATTCATTTCTTTCGCTTCCTCTTCTTTGCCACACGTGTCCTCTACATTCCCTGATGTCTGCAAGATCAATGAAGCGCATACATCTTCGCTTGCAACATAGATATCCCAATGCATTTAACATGTTCTCCTCCTTCATTACTCTCTTCCTCTTTGGTTGCTTTTGTGGATCTGCCTGGATTCATTTTCTCTTCATGCATATGTATGACCATTTTCGTTCCTCGTGCACATTGTTATCTGTATTTATGCACTTCTTCTGCTCACATTTGTTTGTAACCAAGCATCCATGATTGGTCATTGCATCCTTGTCCATATCACAATCAAAGTTAAATATTGAATAATCCTCTGTTGATCTCATCCTCGTTTTTAACATACTCTTAGGACCATTCAATGAATTCAATATTCTACGAGAGTATTGAGAACCTTGAAACTCTTCCACTCTTGAGAGAACATCACTCATTGGGACATCTTGCATGGCTTTCACAAATCCATAAGCTTGATTGACACCAGGTTTGTTAATATGCATGAACTCATCCACACTTGACAAGGCATCGCTATTGAAACCTTTGCCCTTCTCACTGTGCAAGAATTCATCCACCCCAGATAAGGCTTCGCTTCTAAAATCATTTTGTTTCTCGGAACCAATGAACTCATCCACTCCAGATAAGATGTCACTTCTATAATTGAGTATATCGAAATCATTCACATTTGAAGTGATAGAGCCTGGCACATGGGCATGCTTTTTAATTCCTTTGATATTGTAGTATACGTTGTCTTTATCATTGAAAACCATGTGCCTCTTTCTCATGTTTAAAAATTGCATGCTCCATCTCATATTCTTGCCTACCTCATAGTAGGGATCACATAAGGATGTTATGTTATCAACCATACCATCATCAGTGACTTTTAGAATCCTCATCTGTGCAAATGACCATTGCTCCACTTGTTCAAATCCCAATACTTCACCTTCTGCTACAGTCTTATTTGCAAATGATTTCATTTGTAAAATGTCCCCTATAGTAAAATCCAAGGTGGTGCACTTTGTATTCTTGATAATGTCTATTGCATAAGTCTCATCTTTGTCCCATGCTGTAAATGATTTGTTGGATGTATTGTAGGGCATAACATCTCCAAGTGTTTCCATATCTCCACATTTATACTTTAGCTCAACATGTGTGCTAAGAATCTTTGATACAGTAACTGCCACCTTATCTTCGCCAAGTCTTTGAAAGTGGCAAACTGAATTGGGATCACTATCATGGATTGTAGCAAATGCAACTACTTCTCTTTTGCTACATAAAATCACATCCATCCCTGGAACAAAATCTATAGCCATCTCCTTTGTGAGAGTCCTTCGCAAGCAAGCTGCAGTAGCAACAATTACATAAATATTAGTCTCTTTTTAATAATCTACTCATTTATTATAATTTGTAATTAGTACTTAATTTATTGGTGGCAGAAGTTATCCGATTAAGTACTCATCAGATGGACATGCCAAGTTATCCTTTGCATGGTCGATCGAGCATTAAATACTATTTTTGCTCTAGTGTCATGCACATCTGTAAAAAAACACGAGCCTGCTAGGTATGTTATCCAATCAAGCACTGATGGATGCGTGTGCCACTTTGCATGTAAGTCAATTCCACCTAGTTGAAGGTGTGTACAAAGTATTGTGCCCATCGGATATGCTTTGCATTGTCGATCAAGCATAAAACATCGTTTTTGCCTTAGTATCATGCACAACCATGAAAAAACACGGTCGTAAGTGTGTTAATCAAACAAGTACTTATTGGATGGGGGCTCCACTTTTCACGCAAGTTTGTTTCAACTAGGTTGAGATGCGTGCAAAGTATTGTCACCATCGGATATGCTCTGCATGGTCGATTATGCATTATACAACGTTCTTCCCATAGTGATATGCACATCTGCAAAAAAACACGCCCTTAGGTATATTATGTAACCAAGTACTACTTATCGGATGGGTGTGCCTCTTTGACAAAATTTCAATACCACCTAGGTTAAGGCATAGGAAAAGTATTGTTCCCATCGGATATGCTTTGCATGGTCGATCGAGCATTAAATACTACTTTTGCTCGTGTCGTGCACATTCGAAAAAAACACGCTGCTAGGTGTGTTATTCGATCAAGTACTTATCCGATGGGAATGCCACTTTTCATGTAAGTCAATTCCACCTGGTTGAAGCTGTGTGCAAAGTATTATGCCCATCGGATATGCTTTGCATTGTCGATCAAGCATAAAATACCATTTTTGCCTTAGTGTCATGCACAACCATATAAAAACATGGTCCTAAGTGTGTTAATCAAACAAGTACTTATCGGATGGGGGCTCCAGTTTGCACGCAACTCCGCTTCAATTAGGTTGAGATGCGTGCAAAGTATTTTCACCATCGGATATGCTCTGCATGGTCGATTATACATTATACAACGTTTTTCCTGTAGTGATATGCACATCTGCAAAAAAACATGCCCTTAGGTATGTTATCTGACCAAGTACTTATCGGATGGGTGTGCCTCTTTGAGAACATTTCAATAACACCTAGGTTAAGGTGTAGGAAAAGTATTGTGCCCATCGGATATGCTTTGCATGGTCGATTGAGCATTAAATATCATTTTTACCTTAGTGTCATGCACATCTGTAAAAATACACACTGCTAGGTATGTTATCCGATCAAGTACTTATGCGATGGGAATGCCACTCTGCATGTAAGTCAATTCCACCTAGTTGAAGGTGTGTGCAAAGTATTATGGCCATCGGATATGCTTTGCATTTTCGATCAAGCATAAAACACCGTTTTTGCCTTTGTGTCATGCACAACCATATAAAAACATGGCTGTAGGTGTGTTATTCAAATAAGTACTTATCGGATGGGGGCTCCACTTTGCACGCAAGTCCATTTCAACTACGTTGAGGTGTGTGCAAAGTGTTGTCACCATTGGATATGCTTTGCATGGTCGATCATGCATTATACACCATTTTTTCCCTAGTGATATGGACATCCACAAAAAAACACGCCATTAGGTGTGTTATCTGACCAAGTACTTATCGGATGGGTGTGCCTCATTAAGAACATTTCAATACCACCTAGGTTGAGGTGTATGAAAGTGTTGTGCCCATCGGATATCCTTTGCATGGTCGCTCGAGCATTAAATACTATTTTTGCTCTAGTGTCATGCACATTCGTAAAAAAACATGTTGCTAGGTATGTTATCCGATCAAGCACTTATGGGATGGGCATGCCAGTTTCCATGTAAGTCAATTCCACCTAGTTGAAGGTGTGTGAAAAGTATTGTGCCCATTGAATATTCTTTGCATTGTCGTTCAAGCATAAAACACCGTTTTTGCCTTAGTGTCATGCACAACCATGAAAAAACACGGTCCTAGGTGTGTTATTCAAACAAGTGCTTATCGGATGGGGGCTCCACTTTTCACACAAGTCTGTTCAAGCTACGTTGAGGTGTGTGCAAAGTATTGTCACCATCGGATATGATTTGCATGGTCGATCACGCATTATACATCATTTTTTCCCTAGTGGTATGCACATCCGCAAAAAAACACGCCCTTAGGTATGTTATCTGACCAAGTACTTATTGGATGGGTGTGCCTCTTTGAGAACATTTCAATACCACCTACGTTGAGGTATAGGAAAAGTATTGTGCCCATCGGATATGCTTTGCATGGTCGATCGAGCATTAAATACCATTTTTTGCCTTAGTGTCATGCACATCCGTAAAAAAACACCCTGCTAGGTGTGTTATCCGATCAAGCACATATGCGATGGGAATGCCACTTTGCATGTAAGTCAATTCCACCTAGTTGAAGGTGTGTGCAAAGTATTGTGCCCATCGGATATGCTTTGCATTGTCGATCAACTATAAATACCATTTTTGCCTTAGTTTCATGCACAACCATGAAAAAACACGATCCTAAGTGTGTTAATTAAACAAGTACTTATCGGATGGGGGATCCACTTTGCACACAAGTCTATTTCAACTAGGTTGAGGTGTGCACAAAGTATTGTCACCATCAAATATGCTTTGCATGGTCGATCACACATTGTACACCATTTTTTCCCTAGTGATATGGACATCCGCAAAAAAACATGATCTTAGGTGTGTTATCTGACCAAGTACTTATCGGATGGGTGTGCCTCTTTGAGAACATTTCAATACCACCTAGGTTGAGGCATACGAAAAGTTTTGTGCCCATCGGATATCCTTTGCATGGTCGATCGAGCATTAAATACTATTTTTGCTCTAGTGTCATGCACATCTGTAAAAAAACACGCTGCTAGATATGTTATCCGATCAAGCACTTATGGGATGGGTGTGCCACTTTGCATGTAAGTCGATTCCATTTAGTTGAAGGTGTGTGCAAAGTATTGTGCCCATCGGATATGCTTTGCATTGTTGATCAAGCATAAAACAACGTTTTTGCCTTAGTGTCATGGACAACCATGAAAAAACACGGTCCTAAGTGTGTTAATCAAACAAGTACTTATCGGATGGGGGATCCACTTTGCACGCAAGTCGGTTTAAACTAGTTTGAGATGAGTGCAAAGTATTGTCACCATCAGATATGATTTGCATGGTCGATCATGCATTATACACCGTTTTTTCCCTAGTGGTATGCACATCCGCAAAAAAACACGCCCTTAGGTGCGTTATCTGACCAAGTACTTATCGGATGGGTGTGCCTCTTTGAGAACATTTCAATAACACCTAGGTTAAGGTGTAGGAAAAGTATTGTGCCCATCGGATATGCTTTGCATGGTCGATCAAGCATTAAATACCATTTTTGCCTTAGTGTCATGCACATCCGTAAAAAAACATGCTGCTAAGTGTGTTATCCGATCAAGTACTTATACGATGGGAATGCCACTTTGCATGTAAGTCAATTACACCTAATTGAAGGTGTGTGCAAAGTATTGTGCCCATCGGATATGCTTTGCATTGTCGATCAAGCATAAAACACCATTTTTGCCTTTGTGTCATGCACAACCATATAAAAACACGGCCGTAGCTATGTTATTCAAATAAGTACTTATTGAATGGAGGCTCCACTTTGCATGCAAGTCCGTTTCAACAACGTTGAGGTGCATGCAAAGTATTGTCACCATCGGATATGCTTTGCATGGTCGATCACGCATTATACACCATTTTTTTCCTAGTGATATGGACATCGGCAAAGAAACACGCCATTACGTGTGTTATCTGACCAAGTACTTATCGGATGGGTGTGCCTCATTGAGAACATCTAAATACCACCTAGGTTGACGCATACGAAAAGTGTTGTGCCCATCGGATATGATTTGCATGGTCGATCACGCATTATACACCGTTTTTTCCCTAGTGGTATGCACATCCGAAAAAAACACACCCTTAGGTATGTTATCTGACCAAGTACTTATCGGATGGGTGTGCCTCTTTGAGAACATTTCAATACCACCTAAGTTGAGGTGTACAAAAAGTATTGTGCCCATCGGATATGCTTTGCATGGTCGATCAAGCATTAAATACTATTTTTGCTCTAGTGTCATGCACATCTGGAAAAAACACGCTGCTAGGTGTGTTATCCAATCAAGCACTTATGCGATGGGCGTGCCACTTTGCATATAAGTCAATTCCACCTATTTGAAGGTGTGTGCAAAGTATTGTACCCATCGGATATGCTTTGCATTGTCGATCAAGCATAAAACACCGTTTTTGCCTTAGTGTCATGCACAACCATATAAAAACACGGCCGTAGGTGTGTTATTCAAATAAGTACTTATCGGATGGGGGCTCCACTTTGCACGCAAGTCCGTTTCAACTACTTTGAGGTGCATGCAAAGTATTGTCACCATCGGATATGCTTTGCATGGTCGATCATGCATTATACACCATTTTTTTCCTAGTGATATGGACATCCGTAAAAAAACACGCCATTAGGTGTGTTATCTGACCAAGTACTTATCAGATGGGTGTTTCTTATTGAGAACATTTCAATACCACCTAGGTTGATGTGTACGAAAAGTGTTGTGCCCATCGGATATCCTTTGCATGGTCGATCAAGCATTAAATACTATTTTTGCTCGTGTCATGCACATCCGTAAAAAAACACGCTGCTAGGTATGTTATCCAATCAAGCACTTATGGGATGGGCGTGACACTTTTCATGTAAGTCAATTCCACCTATTTAAAGGTGTGTGCAAAGTATTGTGCCCATCGGATATGCTTTGCATTGTCAATCAAGCATAAAACACCGTTTTTGCCTTAGTGTCATGCACAACCATTAAAAAAAAAAAATCCTAGGTGTGTTATTCAAACTAGTACTTATCAGATGGGGGCTCCACTTTGCACGCAAGTCCCTTTCAACTATATTGAAGGGCGTGCAAAGTATTGTCACCATCGGATATGCTTTGCATGGTCGATCACGCATTATACACCATTTTTTTCCTAGTGATATGCACATCCGCAAAAAAACACTCCCTTAGGTGTGTTATCTGACCAAGTACTTATCGGATGGGTGTGCCTCTTTGAGAACATCTAGGTTGAGGTGTACGAAAAGTGTTGTGCCCATTGGATATCCTTTCCATGGTCGATCGAGCATTAAATACAATTTTTACTCTAGTGTCATGCACATCTGTAAAAAAACACGCTGCTAGGTATGTTATCCGATCAAGCACTTATGGGATGGGCGTGCCACTTTGCATGTAAGTCGAATCCAACTAGTTGAAGGTGTGTGCAAATTATTGTGCCCATCGGATATGCCTTGCATTGTTGATCAAGCATAAAACACCGTTTTTGCCTTAGTGTCATGCACAACCATGAAAAAACACGGTGTTATTCAAACTAGTACTTATCGGATAGGGGCTCCACTATGCACCAACTCCGTTTCAAATACGTTGAAGGGCGTTCAAAGTATTTTCACCATCGGATATGCTTTGTATGGTCGATCATGCATTATACACCATTTTTTCCCTAGTGATATGCACATCCGTAAAAAAACACGCCCTTAGGTGTGTTATCTGACCAAGTACTTATCGGATGGGTGTGCCTCTTTGAGAACATTTCAATACCACCTAGGTTGAGGTGTAAGAAAAGTGTTGTGCCCATCAGATATCCTTTCCATGGTCGATCGAGCATTAAATACTATTTTTGCTCTAGTGTCATGCACATCTGTAAAAAAACACGCTGCTAGGTATGTTATCCGATCAAGCACTTATGAGATGGGCGTGCCACTTTGCATGTAAGTAGATTCCACCTAGTAAAAGGTATGTGCAAAGTATTGTGCACATCGGATATGCTTTGCATTGTCGACCAAGCATAAAACACCGTTTTTGCCTTAGTGTCATGCACAACCATGAAAAAACACGGTCCTAGGTGTGTTATTCAAACTAGTACTTATCGGATGGGGGCTCCACTTTGCACGCAAGTCCGTTTATACTACATTGCATGGCGTGCAAAGTATTGTCACCATCGGATATGCTTTGCATGGTCGATCACGCATTATACACCATTTTTTCCCTAGTGATATGCACATCCGCAAAAAAACACGCCCTTAGGTGTGTTATCTGACCAAGTACTTATCGGATGGGTGTGCCTCTTTGAGAACATTTCAATACCACCTAGATTGAGGTGTAAGAAAAGTGTTGTGCCCATCAGATATCCTTTCCATGGTCGATCGAGCATTAAATTCTATTTTTGCTCTAGTGTCATGCACATCTGTAAAAAAACACGCTGCTAGGTATGTTATCCGATCAAGCACTTATGAGATGGGCGTGCCACTTTGCATGTAAGTGGATTCCACCTATTTTAAGGTGTGTGCAAAGTATTGTGCCCATCGGATATGCTTTGCATTGTCGATCAAGCATAAAACACCATTTTTGCCTTAGTGTCATGCACAACCATGAAAAAACACGGTCCTAGGTGTGTTATTCAAACTAGTACTTATCGGATGGGGGCTCCACTTTGCACGCAAGTATGTTTATACTACATTGCATGGCGTGCAAAGTATTGTCACTATCGGATATGCTTTGCATGGTCGATCACGCATTATACACCATTTTTTCCCTAGTGATATGCACATCCGCAAAAAAACACGCCCTTAGGTGTGTTATCTGATCGGATGGGTGTGCCTCTTTGAGAACATTTCAATACCACCTAGGTTGAGGTATACAAAAAGTGTTGTGCCCATCAGATATCCTTTCCATGGTCGATCGAGCATTAAATACTATTTTTGCTCTAGTCATTCACATCTGTAAAAAAACACGCTGCTAGGTATGTTATCCGATCAAGCACTTATGGGATGGGTGTGCCACTTTGCATGTAAGTTGATTCCACCTAGTTGAAGGTGTGTGCAAAGTATTGTGCCGATCGGATATGCTTTGCATTGTCGATCAAGCATAAAACATCATTTTTGCCTTAGTGTCATGCACAACCATGAAAAAACACGGTCTTAGGTGTGTTATTCAAACTAGTACTTATCGGATGGGGGCTCCACTTTGCACGCAAGTCCGTTTCAACTACATTGCAGGGCATGCAAAGTATTGTCACCATCAGATTTGCTTTGCATGGTCGATCACACATTATACACCATTTTTTCCCTAGTGATATGCACATCCGCAAAAAAACACGCCCTTAGGTGTGTTATCTAACCAAGTACTTATCGGATGGGTGTGCCTCTTTGAGAACATTTCAATACCACCTGGGTTGAGGTGTACAAAAATTGTTGTGCCCATTGGATATCCTTTGCATGGTCGATCGAGCATTAAATACTATTTTTGCTCTAGTGTCATGCACATTTGTAAAAAAACAAGCTGCTAGGTATGTTATCCGATCAAGCACTTATGGGATGGGCGTGCCACTTTGCATGTAAGTGGATTCCACCTAGTTTAAGGTGTGTGCAAAGTATTGTGCCCATCGGATATGCTTTGCATTGTCGATCAAGCATAAAACACCATTTTTGCCTTAGTGTCATGCACAACCATGAAAAAACAAGGTCCTAGGTGTGTTATTCAAACAAGTACTTATCGGATGGGGGCTCCACTTTGCACGCAAGTCTGTTTTAACTAGGTTGAGATGCGTGCAAAGTATTGTCACCATCGGATATGCTTTGCATGGTCGATCACACATTATACACCATTTTTTCCCTAATGATATGCACATCCGCAAAAAAACACGCCGTTAGGTGTGTTATCTGACCAAGTACTTATCGGATGGGTGTGGCTCATTGAGAACATTTCAATACCACCTAGGTTGAGGTGTACGAAAAGTGTTGTGCCCATCGGATATCCTTTGCATGGTCGATCGAGCATTAAATACTATTTTTGCTCATGTCATGCACATCCGTAAAAAAACACGCTGCTAGGTATGTTATCCGATCAAGCACTTATGGGATGGACATGCCACTTTGCATGTAAGTCAATTCCACCTAGTTGAAGGTGTGTGGAAAGTGTTGTGCCAAAATGGAATCATATACAGAAGCCGATCTGCTAGCATTTCGGGCTGAGAGTATTCAATGTCTAATTACTACCATTGGGAAACAACCTGAAAATATGACTACATTGCAACGTGTATAAAACCTTATCTTTATACTTGTATGCTTGTTCAAGCCTTTAATTGGGATGTGTAAATCTCATAACTTTTTGATATTTTCCTCCAAGAGGAGAAGAGACTGAGTCTAATGAAAGCATGCTATCTTTATACTTCTATGATTATTTAAACCATTATTTTTATTTGGGATGTGTAAATCTCATAACTTTTTAAATTTTTCCTCCAAGAGGAGGAGAGACTCACTCTAATGAAAGCATGTATGAAACCTTTTTAAATTTTTGCTCCAAGTAGAGGAGAGACTCACTCTAATGAAAGCATGTATGAAACCTTATCTGCTTGTTTAAGCCTTTATTTGGGATGTGTACATCGCATAACTTTCTTATATTTTTATGGTAGAAGGAGGATGTGGAGGACATAGCAAGTGAAGAAGAATACGATGTAGACTACTCTCTCAATAAGATGAGTCATGAAAATATGAATCTATTAGAGCAGATTGGAAGTTCATTCACCGCTATGTTGTTAATTCGAGAACAACCTCATTTTTTTGAATTTGGTGAAGAAGAGATTTCAATCCTCTTGAATCCTAAGAAAGAGGTTAATGTCAAAGTCATTACAACCATCCTCAGGTTTGATGCAACCTTTTCCTTGGCTTTATACTTTGCTTATTTTGATTAAACCCAAGAAGCTAATACTTTTTTTTTTAATATAGTAATGTTATAGCAAATTTTCCGCAAAATATACAAAGCATTTCATATATGCTCGATCCTCGTATTTCGAAAGTGCTTAGCAACAAAGAAGAAACCATAGAGGATGTTTGCAAGTGGTTGAAGCGCGTTCCTATGAATGATGCATGAGTTATTTTTACAGCATATTATGAGAAGTAAGCATCAAACCCTACTTGTTTTTCTATTGCATTGCTAGAATTGTCTCAAACACGGTAATTATTCTTTATTGATAATGCAGCTCACATTGGAGTCTGGTAGTCGTGGACATCCTTGTGAAGAAGTGCTTCTTTGCCAACTCAATGACATCTGTCCATGGCAATGTGTTAGAGTAAGTATAGACTACACTTGTTGTCACTTCTTGACATGTAGATTGATATGCAATGCACATATTCATTGTTGTTATATGTTTTGATGTGTAGATCAGCTCGAAAGTTAGTAGGTGCTATCGACATAGTAATGCGGCAATGTGACTTGGCACAACAAATAGAGTATATAACATGTCAGGTATCACATCAAGAGAATAGCCACATCTATAATTGTGGCTGGAGGGTGCGCTACAATTTCTTTTTGGTACTTGGTCAAATTTTTGAGATACAAAATGACACCACACTGTCAACATATATGGATTTGCATCTCTATGCATTTATAACATGTACCATTCGAGCAATCATTGATTGCGAAATGAATGCTGTCAAAGAGTCAAAGAGGATATAAGACCTCAACTCTACAAACATGGCTTTATTGAAAGAATTGGGAAGCTCTTTTAATGTTAGGGTTATGATTCAACATAGACCTCAGTATCTTGAATTTGGGGGAAGAGGAGATTTTAATTCTCTCTAGAGCTTCAAATGAGGTCAATAACAATGTTATGATGGCCATTCTCAGGTTTGATACAAACTTTTTCTCGACTTGATAATTCAATATTTTGATTAAATCTAATAAGCTAATATTCATTTATTTGTTGGTGCAGTATAGTTATCTCACGATTTGGTAGAGCCGTACAAAACCGTGTGTATATGTTGGATTCCCTCCTTTCTCCTATACTTAGCGATAGCAAAAAGACAATAGCCGATGTTTGTAAATGGTTACAGCCTTTACATTTACATGGCATGCGAGTCCTATTTATGGCATATCACGAGATGTAAGTATCATGGCAACCTTTATTTTCATCTTATACTGGCAACATTTAGTTAAATAATAATGGTTCTTAATTATTCGCGTAGGGAACATTGGAGTCTAGTGGTTTGGGACCTTGAAGACAACTATTGTTGGTTTGTTAACTTGATTGCAAGCTTTCATGGCTCAGTGCAAATGTAAGTATTCTATTAATCTGTTGTTACTTCTATATTATGTACCTTATGTAATAGACACACTAAGTTTTTTTAATATGTCATGATGAGCAGGTCGATTGAGAAGTTGGTATCTGCTATCAGAGAAACAGGACAGTACAAAGACTCGGTAGACTTCCAAAAGCATTTAGTAGTAGAGCAGGAAGATGGGCATAGTTGTGGGTGGAGAGTTGCCTACAACTGCATGTTGATTTTCAAAGAAATTTTCTCACTTAAGCCACAGATCTCATTGGAAGACTCTTTGGAGCTCAAATATTCAGAGGAGGATATACAATTGTTTAGGGCTGAAATCATTCGAGACCTAATTGCTGCCATTAGAATACAACATGCAAGTGAAGCAATATCAGAGCTTGCATTTAAGGAAGAGGAGACTGAGTCTACTATGAAAGCACTGCACACTACAGAAGTAGAGACCCAGTGTACACCTACAGCACCACAGCCTCCACTGGAAGCATCAGAAGAGTTGCCACGGCCTCCGCTTGCATTTAAGGAAGAGGATACTAAGTCTACTCCGAAAGCACTACATACTACAGAAGAAGTAGAGACTGAGTGTACATCTAGAGCACCACAGCCTCCATTGGAAGCATCAGAAGAGTTGCCACAGTCTCCACTAGAAGCATCAGAAGAGTTGTGATGCATGTATGATGTTGTGTTTGTAGTTTTTGTTGATTATACACCAATTTGTGACTTATTACTTAAGTGGCATTTACTAATGATATTTATATAATTATTTCATGCACACAATTTTATGATATGAATGTGTGATGATGTGATTATTTGAAAATAAATCCTTGTGTGATGAGAATTTTGATATGAATATGTGATGATGTAATATTTGTAATATATTTCTTCATGCACACAATTTTATGATATGAATGTGTGATGATGTGATTATTTGGAAATAAATCCTTGTGTGATGAGAATTTTGATATGAATATGTGATGATGTAATATTTGTAATATATTTCTTCATGCACACAATTTTATGATATGAATGTGTGATGATGTGATTATTTGGAAATAAATCCTTGTGTGATGAGAATTTTAATATGAATATGTGATGATGTAATATTTGTAATATATTTCTTCATGCACACAATTTTATGATATGAACGTGTGATGATGTGATTATTTGAAAATAAATCCTTGTGTGATGAGAATTTTGATATGAATATGTAATGATGTAATATTTGTAATATATTTCTTCATGCACACAATTTTATGATATGAATGTGTAATGATGTGATTATTTGGAAATAAATCCTTGTGTGATGAGAATTTTGATATGAATATGTGATGATGTAATATTTGTAATATATTTCACTCGCAAGTATCAATTCCCAATGCTCCACTCACTTAAAGTACAGCATTCCCATTGCTCTGCAAAATTTTATTCAGTTGGACAGTCTCCACTCACTTAAAGTAGAGCATCCCCAATGCTTCTCTCACTTTATTCCAACCCTTATCCTTATCATATCGCTCTCTCTCTCTCTCTCACTTGTAATATATTTCACTCGCAAGTATCAATTCCCAATGCTCCACTCACTTAAAGTATAGCATTCCCAATGCTCCGTAAAATTTTATTCAGTTGGGCAATCTCCACTCACTTAAAGTAGAGCATTACCAATGCTTCTCTCACTTTATTCCAACCCTTATCCTTATCATAGTGAACACATAATGCCTCTCACTTTATTTTAACCCTTATCATAGTGAACACATCGTGCCTTAGTGCACTTGTATTCTTCCATCCTAGTCCTTCCACAAATACTCTCTTATTTCTTACATCCTAGTCCTTCTGAGTAACTTGTATTCTTCTATCCTAGTCCTTCCACAAACACTCTCTTCTTTCATCCATCCTGATAACTTGTATTCTTCTATCCTAGTTCTTTCACAAACACTCTCTTCTTTCATCCATCCTAGTGCTTCTCATTAACTTGTATTCTTCCATCCTAGTCCTTCCACAGACACTCTCTTCTTTCTTGCATCATAGTCCATCTCCCTTTCTTTATCATCTCCCCACCCATGGATGTCCTTGGCATTGTCAAAGACGTGGAGTTCGGAATTAACAATCTCAAAGAATGGATTGCTGACCAAGGAGCACAGAGAGAGGCCTCGACAAGGTTCTCCTTTGACACACATGGAGAGAGAAGAATTTGATGCACAAAGGCATGCAGAGAGGGAGGAGACTCTCAAGATAGTAGAGAGTGAAAGACTTTTAAGATGTATGATAAAAGCACGATAAGATCTCTTAGACTTCTTAAGTAAACTGTGTTATTACAGCTCTCGTCATGGGCGATTTGATGCGGATGCTGAGAGAACAATAAGAGCCTCTCAGAGAAATTATAAAGAAACAATTTGTGATTGCTTAAATTTCTTCTTTGCATGTAATTATGTTGAGGATACAGCTGTGGAGGCAGTGAAAGATTGGATTGTTGAGAAGATAAGAGAGACCAATGATGAGATCTTCTAGACTTTGGGTGATTAAGAAGATAAGAGAGACTATATTAAGGTGTTTTTTGACACCATATGGCTTTGAGTTATATGATCTACTTCTTGTACAAATGTGATGTGCTCTTTTTGAAATGTACTCTAGTTTTGATAACATGTCACGCCATTTTTTCTAATTTGATTTTTTAAAATATTACTTTTTGTCTCTTTTAACAATGTGATGTCCTCTATTTTTAATGTACTCTAGTTTTAATAACATCTCACGTCATTTTTTCTAATTTGATTTTTTTAAATCTTCCTTTTTGACTCAATGTTTTGTTTTATAAGAGCCTCTTTTTTTTAAATGTTTTATCCAAAATTATCTCACAAAATGAATTTGGATAGTGCACGAGTCCAAAATTAATGAAATAGGTGTTATTATAACTTTTTCCAAAAAAGGTCATATTTTGGGTAGTGATTTTTTCAAAACTTTTAAAATTCTATCAATTTTGGTACATTATGCCCGCAAATTATGAAGGACCTCGACTACAAAACACAATATCAATGTATTTAGAGAAATTAAGAAGTCTGTAATTTTTTTTCCTTCCTTTGACCTTTTATTTTCAATAGAAAAACTACATGATACAACTTTCATTCCTACGTGTAGTAACATAACCTTATCAAAATTATTAAGTTAAACATTGTAGTATCACATAAAGTACTGAAAGAATAAAAAAATATCATCAAATTAATGGGAAAAAGCAAATGCCTCCTTCTTCAAAACATTCAATGCATATGGATTCTCAAATGTCTTAAGAACACTTGTCTATTGAAACAATTCAAAATCACAAAATTGTCAATATAATTCCTTACACTACAAGGCATAGGCCCTTTTTCGATGATTAAGCACCGATGTTTAGGGCATGTGGGGCATTAATCGTCGGTATGCAAAGCGGGCTTAAAAAGTGTCGCTATATAATGACACTTGCCAGACTTGTATAAGGTCGTTATATAGCGATGTCTTATAGAGAGTGTTTTTTTCCATACCGACCTTTAAAGATAGTTTTACCCAATGACAAAAAAAATTTCTTTTCATACATGTTTGATCCTTTGAAAGAATAAAAGTACAAGAGCATGTACATCAAGTTTGAAGCTCATATATTCATGTCCATGTTTGAGACTTGGCTTCATCCTGAGCCAAGCCTAGTGCACCAAACAAGTTTATATCCAACTCTATACTGATTTGATCTCCTATATCATCATCGTACTCTAGCATCGTATGTTCACCATAGACTTGATCATCTTCTTCAATAAATTCGGGTGATTCTTGATGATGATCATCTTCTTCCTCAATATCATGATCTCCATCTTCCTCCCGTATGATGTTATTATGCACATCTTCCTCTTGGCTCATATTGTGATCTTCATCTTCTTCTCTAAATCCATCTGGATCAATTGGATCTGGCATTGTTAGTGGCATCTCCATATCCACATCTCTATCTTCAAAAATTTGCTTACTTCATGGTGCAACTTGGATCACGTACCACCATCTTGGATTAGAATGATCCGGATGAAAAACCACCTATATTGAAGATGGGTGCCAAATGCCATCAATTATATGAAACTATGCTTAAGTACATGTACCAATTGCTCGGCTATCTTATGTGAAGTTAGCCATGACTCCACAATCATACGTGACTCTCTTTGAATCGATGTGTTCCACATAAAAATGTCATTGGTATGTCTAGGAGCTCAAGAAATATCAAAGACCTGCACTCCTTTCCATAAGATCTATAACTCCTCTATCAAAGGTACCATGTACACGGCCTCATACTCGGACATCACGTGCATTGCCCCTAAAAATAGAATCCATCATGTCCACCATACCATCATCATCATCTGGCACATCCTGGAGACTACTCCTTCTCAAAGTGTGAAGGTATATGCACACCACCCTCCTCATCCTATCTCAAGGTTTCATGTAAATATAAGATCTTGTCTCAAGATTTCATGTCGTGTATGCATGCAATATCAATCCATGAACTCAAATAGCATTGACTTTCCAATGATCCATCACCATGTGCACCACCAACGGTGGGTACTGGTTTGGGCTCCTCCCCATACATCCTCAAGTGGTGCATGACAATATGGTATTGATGTCGTACTTCTCGCTTGCAATGAGTGGAATGACAATACAATCTCTCGGTAAGCCACCCTGTACTCCTGAGGATTGGCGCATCATCTGACAAGCTTTCACTCATCCCTTCCATCTGCACACCTCCAAAATCACAACACAAAATGCAAGGAAATCCATTAAGATTCAAAAAATAGCCACCCACGAGCTCCTTCCCTCTCTTCTTAGATCAAGTGCCCTGAACCGTCGCTATATAGCGATGCTTTTTCCTATCTCATTGCTATATAGCGACGTTTTTTCCTATTTCATCGCTATATAGTGACGCTTTTAGGGTATAAGTATATAGTGATAATTTTAGGGTATAAGTGTCACTATATATCGACACTTTTAGGGTATGAGTGTCATTATATAGCGACACTTTTCGGGTATAAGTGTCGCTATATAACGACTGACCAGTGTCGCTATATAGCAACGTTGGGGGACTAAAACCCGAAACCCCGTGCGACACCATCTTTCATAACTCTATTGTGAGAAAAGCAAAAATCTCTCCTCCCACGCTTTCCTCCTCTATTGGGCGACCTCGCTTTCCTCCTCTATTCCCCACACTCCTCACCCCTATCAAGCCCCTCTCCCATTGACACTTGTGCACCCTCTCCACCCTTCTTCCTCTTTACTTGTGTGAAAGGAAGTTTTTCAAGAAGGTGTGTCTCTTTAAGCAATGTGGGTTCATTTTTTGTGAGACTTTATTTTGTGAGAGTTGAAGCATGTTTCTCCTTGCATTGCTAAGCCTATGTGCTAATTTTCATGCTTGATTTTCAGAGATTAAGGACAAAAAACGAGATTTTCTCTTCTCTTTTTGGTATTTCTCTTCCTCCTCTTTCCCTTCCTTTCGTGCTTTCTCCTTGTTTGTAGTTTTAGTTTCCTTGATCATTATGTGAACGACCCCAACAAGCCAAATATTTTTTATTCTGAGGAAGTTGAGGATGCTAAGGATGATGAAGGTCAAGATGAGGAATAAGGGTTGCAAAAATGTTAATAAAGAAGAAAAGACATGTGATCACCGATATAGTAGAGGCTTACACTAAGGAGCATGAAGTTGTCTTTAACATATTTGCTGATGGTGAAGCTTTAGTCGTTGCAGTGATGAATAACAAAAAAACTATTGCAGTTGTATGCAATCAAAGAGATAAGAGGAGCATCGAAGCTTGTTGTTGGTCACATGAAATTGCACACCCAAAGCCTGATCCTATTCGTGGTCCTATTGATATTCCTCAAAACTCAAGTTTGGCACCGATAGATGAAAAGGAAGTGGAAAACAATTTTGCTGAGCTTATTATGAAAGATACAGATAAAGGTGTTTGAAGATCTATATTGTCTTTACAACAAACGATATATTGGTGTTTTCTTGTGTTCTTAGATGACTTTAATATTTTATAGTATCTGCATGGAAATTTGACCACATGGACAAAACTTTGTGCAATGTTTTTTATAGAGGTTTTGATGAAACACCATTTGACTCTCTCTCTCTCTCTCTCTCTCTTCTCTAACTCTCTCTCCTTCCTTCATTCCCTCCCCCTATCTCTCTTCCTACCTCTCTCTCTTTCTCTCCATCCTCTCTCTCTATCCCAATCCCTCACATGATGGCATCTAAAAAATCACAAAGACTAGATAAAGTTTGACCATTTGGTAAAATCTTTTAGATGGGAAAGAAGTGAGGACATTCTCTAGCCACATACCCCAAGATGTTGGAAGATTTCTATACAAAATGACATTCTTTTACAGTGATATCTAGTATTTTTATATCTTTAATATTTTATAGAACTGTCATGTTTTCTTAGCTATCTTGAGCCAATAGTTAAGAATAGAAGACTGATGCATATCTTCTAACATTAAGAGTGTTCCTAAATAAAGTTCTAGTAATAAATAATTTGACCGCATGGCCTAAACTTTCTGCCTTGTTTAGTATAGAAACTTTCAACCTTAGAGGTTTTCATGAATATAACTCTCTCTCTCTCTCTCTCTCTCTCTCTCTTCTTCAACTCAAATCTAGATTATGTTTAAGAAAAATAATGGTT